>NW_027477767.1:0-57505 GCF_051020955.1 Megalopta genalis | reverse complement strand
TCGCATGGATTTGAAGCTAAACCTTCTACATCGCATTGATTTGAAGCTAAATCATGTGTTTTGCATGGATTTGATGCTAACTCGTTTGTTCCCCCTGCATTTGAAATTATATCAGTTATATCGCAAGTATCTGATGCTAAATCATTTGTTTCGCATGGATTTGAAGCTAAGCCATCTACTTCGCATAGATTTAAAGCTAAATCATTTGTTTCGCTTGGATTTGAAACTATACCTTCTACATCGCTTTGATTTGAAGCTAAGTCATGTGGTTTGCATGGATTTGATGCTCATTCGTTTGTTTCCCCTGCATTTGAAGCTATTTCAGTTATATCGCAAGTATCTGAGGCCAAATCATGTGTTTCGCTTGGATTTGAAGCTAAACCTTTTACATCGCATTGATTTGCAGCTAAATCATATGTTTTGCATGGTTTTGATGCTAACTCGTTTGTTTCCACTGCATTTGAAGCTATATCATTTATATCGCAAGTATCTGATGCTAAATCATTTGTTTCGCATGGATTTGAAGCTAAACCATCTACATCGCATTGATTTGCAGCTAAATCATGTGATTTGCATGGATTTGATGCTAACTCGTTTGTTTCCCCCTGCATTTGAAGCTATATCAGTTATATCGCCAGTATCTGATGCTAAATCATTTGTTTCGCATGGATTTGAAGCTAAACCTTCTACATCGCATTGATTTGAAGCTAAATCATGTGTTTTGCATGGATTTGATGCTAACTCGTTTGTTCCCCCTGCATTTGAAATTATATCAGTTATATCGCAAGTATCTGATGCTAAATCATTTGTTTCGCATGAATTTGAAGCTAAGCCAATCTACTTCGCAAGGATTTAAAGCTAAATCATTTGTTTCGCATGGATTTGAAGCTAAACCCTCTACATCGCATTGATTTGCAGCTAAATCATGTGTTTCGCATGGATTTGAAGCTAACTCGGTCGTTTCGTCTGCATTTGAAGATATATCACTTATATCCCAAGTGTTTGAAGCTAAATCATTTGCTTCGCATGGATTTGAAGCTAAACCTTCTACATCGCATTGATTTAAAGCTAAATCATGTGATTTCCATGGATTTGATGCTAACTCGTTTGTTTCCCCTGCATTTGAAGCCATATCAGTTATATCGCCAGTATCTGATGCTAAATCATTTGTTTCGCATGGATTTGAAGCTAAACCTTCTACATCGCATTGATTTGAAGCTAAATCATGAGTTTTGCATGGATTTGATGCTAACTCGTTTGTTCCCCCTGCATTTGAAATTATATCAGTTATATCGCAAGTATCTGATGCTAAATCATTTGTTTCGCATGGATTTGAAGCTAAGCCATCTACTTCGCATAGATTTAAAGCTAAATCATTTGTTTCGCTTGGATTTGAAGCTAAACCTTTTACATCGCATTGATTTCCAGCTAAATCATATGTTTTGCATGGTTTTGATGCTAACTCGTTTGTTTCCACTGCATTTGAAGCTATATCAGTTATATCGCAAGTATCTGATGCTAAATCATTTGTTTCGCATGGATTTGAAGCTAAACCTTCTACATCGCATTGATTTGAAGCTAAATCATGTGTTTTGCATGGATTTGATGCTAACTCGTTTGTTCCCCCTGCATTTGAAATTATATCAGTTATATCGCAAGTATCTGATGCTAAATCATTTGTTTCGCATGGATTTGAAGCTAAGCCATCTACTTCGCATAGATTTAAAGCTAAATCATTTGTTTCGCTTGGATTTGAAACTATACATTCTACATCGCTTTGATTTGAAGCTAAGTCATGTGGTTTGCATGGATTTGATGCTCATTCGTTTGTTTCCCCTGCATTTGAAGCTATTTCAGTTATATCGCAAGTATCTGAGGCCAAATCATGTGTTTCGCTTGGATTTGAAGCTAAACCTTTTACATCGCATTGATTTGCAGCTAAATCATATGTTTTGCATGGTTTTGATGCTAACTCGTTTGTTTCCACTGCATTTGAAGCTATATCATTTATATCGCAAGTATCTGATGCTAAATCATTTGTTTCGCATGGATTTGAAGCTAAACCATCTACATCGCATTGATTTGCAGCTAAATCATGTGATTTGCATGGATTTGATGCTAACTCGTTTGTTTCCCCTGCATTTGAAGCTATATCAGTTATATCGCCAGTATCTGATGCTAAATCATTTGTTTCGCATGGATTTGAAGCTAAACCTTCTACATCGCATTGATTTGAAGCTAAATCATGTGTTTTGCATGGATTTGATGCTAACTCGTTTGTTCCCCCTGCATTTGAAATTATATCAGTTATATCGCAAGTATCTGATGCTAAATCATTTGTTTCGCATGAATTTGAAGCTAAGCCATCTACTTCGCAAGGATTTAAAGCTAAATCATTTGTTTCGCATGGATTTGAAGCTAAACCCTCTACATCGCATTGATTTGCAGCTAAATCATGTGTTTCGCATGGATTTGAAGCTAACTCGGTCGTTTCGCCTGCATTGATGCTATATCACTTATATTGCAAGTATCTGGAGCTAAATCATTTGGTTCGTATAGATTTGAAGTTTAACCTTCTACATCGCATTGATTTGAAGCTAAATCATGTGTTGCGCTTGGATTTGAATCTATACCTTCTACATCGCATTGATTTGAAGCTCAATCATGTGTTTCGCTTGGATTTGAAGCTATACCTTCTACATCGCATTGATTTGCAGCTAAATCATGTGTTTCGCATGGATTTGAAGCTAACTCGGTCGTTTCGCCTGCATTTGAAGCAATATCAATATATGGCAAGTATCTGAAGCTAAATCATTTGTTTCCCATGGATTTGAAGCTAAACCATCTACATCGCATTGATTTGCAGCTAAATCATGTATTTCGCATGGATTTGATGCTAACTCGATTGTTTCCCCTGCATTTGAAGCATATCAGTTATATCGCCAGTATCTGATGTTAAATCATTTGTTTCGCATGGATTTGAAGCTAAACCTTCTACATCGCATTGATTTGAAGCTAAATCATGTGTTTCGCTTGGATTTGAAGCTATACCTTCTACATCGCATTGATTTGCAGCTAAATCATGTGTTTCGCATGGATTTGAAGCTAACTCGGTCGTTTCGCCTGCATTTAATGCTATATCACTTATATCGCAAGTACTGAAGCTAAATCATTTGTTTTCGTATAGATTTGAAGTTTAACCTTCTACATCGCATTGATTTGAAGCTAAATCATGTGTTTCGTTTGGATTTGAAGATATACCTTGTACATCGCTTTGATTTGCAGCTAAATCATGTGTTTCGCATGGAATTGATGCTAACTCGTTTGTTTCCCCTGCATTTGAAGCTATATCAGTTATATCGCCAGTATCTGATGCTAAATCATTTGTTTCGCATGGATTTGAAGTTAAACCTTCTACATCGCATTGATTTGAAGCTAAATCATGTGTTTTGCATGGATTTGATGCTAACTCGTTTGTTCCCCTGCATTTGAAATTATATCAGTTATATCGCAAGTATCTGATGCTAAATCATTTGTTTCGCATGAATTTGAAGCTAAGCCATCTACTTCGCAAGGATTTAAAGCTAAATCATTTGTTTCGCATGGATTTGAAGCTAAACCCTCTACATCGCATTGATTTGCAGCTAAATCATGTGTTTCGCATGGATTTGAAGCTAACTCGGTCGTTTCGCCTGCATTTGATGCTATATCACTTATATCGCAAGTATCTGAAGCTAAATCATTTGGTTCGTATAGATTTGAAGTTTAACCTTCTACATCGCATTGATTTGAAGCTAAATCATGTGTTGCGCTTGGATTGAATCTATACCTTCTACATCGCATTGATTTGAAGCTAAATCATGTGTTTCGCTTGGATTTGAAGCTATACCTTCTACATCGCATTGATTTGCAGCTAAATCATGTGTTTCGCATGGATTTGAAGCTAACTCGGTCGTTTCGCCTGCATTTGAAGCAATATCAATATATGGCAAGTATCTGAAGCTAAATCATTTGTTTCCCATGGATTTGAAGCTAAACCATCTACATCGCATTGATTTGCAGCTAAATCATGTATTTCGCATGGATTTGATGCTAACTCGTTTGTTTCCCCTGCATTTGAAGCTATATCAGTTATATCGCCAGTATCTGATGCTAAATCATTTGTTTCGCATGAATTTGAAGCTAAGCCATCTACTTCGCAAGGATTTAAAGCTAAATCATTTGTTTCGCATGGATTTGAAGCTAAACCCTCTACATCGCATTGATTTGCAGCTAAATCATGTGTTTCGCATGGATTTGAAGCTAACTCGGTCGTTTCGCCTGCATTTGATGCTATATCACTTATATTGCAAGTATCTGAAGCTAAATCATTTGGTTCGTATAGATTTGAAGTTTAACCTTCTACATCGCATTGATTTGAAGCTAAATCATGTGTTGCGCTTGGATTTGAATCTATACCTTCTACATCGCATTGATTTGAAGCTAAATCATGTGTTTCGCTTGGATTTGAAGCTATACCTTATACATCGCATTGATTTGCAGCTAAATCATGTGTTTTGCATGGATTTGATGCTAACTCGTTTGTTCCCCCTGCATTTGAAGCTATATGAGTTATATCGCCAGTATCTGATGCTAAATCATTTGTTTCGCATGGATTTGAAGCTAAATCTTCTACATCGCATTGATTTGCAGCTAAATCATGTGTTTCGCATGGATTTGAAGCTAACTCGGTCGTTTCGCCTGCATTTGATGCTATATCACTTATATTGCAAGTATCTGAAGCTAAATCATTTGGTTCGTATAGATTTGAAGTTTAACCTTCTACATCGCATTGATTTGAAGCTAAATCATGTGTTGCGCTTGGATTTGAATCTATACCTTCTACATCGCATTGATTTGAAGCTAAATCATGTGTTTCGCTTGGATTTGAAGCTATACCTTCTACATCGCATTGATTTGCAGCTAAATCATGTGTTTCGCATGGATTTGAAGCAAACTCGGTCGTTTCGCCTGCATTTGAAGCAATATCAATATATGGCAAGTATCTGAAGCTAAATCATTTGTTTCCCATGGATTTGAAGCTAAACCATCTACATCGCATTGATTTGCAGCTAAATCATGTATTTCGCATGGATTTGATGCTAACTCGATTGTTTCCCCTGCATTGAAGCTATATCAGTTATATCGCCAGTATCTGATGTTAAATCATTTGTTTCGCATGGATTTGAAGCTAAACCTTCTACATCGCATTGATTTTGAAGCTAAATCATGTGTTTCGCTGGATTTGAAGCTATACCTTCTACATCGCATTGATTTGCAGCTAAATCATGTGTTTCGCATGGATTTGAAGCTAACTCGGTCGTTTCGCCTGCATTTAATGCTATATCACTTACATCGCAAGTAACTGAAGCTAAATCATTTGTTTCGTATAGATTTGAAGTTTAACCTTCTACATCGCATTGATTTGAAGCTAAATCATGTGTTTCGTTTGGATTTGAAGATATACCTTGTACATCGCTTTGATTTGCAGCTAAATCATGTGTTTCGCATGGAATTGATGCTAACTCGTTTGTTTCCCCTGCATTTGAAGCTATATCAGTTATATCGCCAGTATCTGATGCTAAATCATTTGTTTCGCATGGATTTGAAGCTAAATCTTCTACATCGCATTGATTTGAAGCTAAATCATGTGTTTTGCATGGATTTGATGCTAACTCGTTTGTTCCCCTGCATTTGAAATTATATCAGTTATATCGCAAGTATCTGATGCTAAATCATTTGTTTCGCATGAATTTGAAGCTAAGCCATCTACTTCGCAAGGATTTAAAGCTAAATCATTTGTTTCGCATGGATTTGAAGCTAAACCATCTACATCGCATTGATTTGCAGCTAAATCATGTGTTTCGTATAGATTTGAAGTTTAACCTTCTACATCGCATTGATGTGAAGCTAAATCATGTGTTTCGTTTGGATTTGAAGATATACCTTGTACATCGCTTTGATTTGCAGCTAAATCATGTGTTTCGCATGGAATTGATGCTAACTCGGTTGTTTCCCCTGCATTTGAAGCTATTTCAGTTATATCGCAAGGATCTGATGCTAAATCATTTGTTTCGCATGGATTTGAAGCTAAGCCTTCTACTTCGTATCGATTTGAAGTTAAATGATATGTATCGCATGGATTTTGATGCTTCCCCGTTTGATTCGTCTGCATTTGGAGCTATTTCGGTTATATCGCAAGTATCTGATGCTAAATCATTTGTTTCGCATGGATTTGAAGCTAAACCTTCTACATCGCATTGATTTGCATCTAAATCATGTGTTTCGCATGGATTTGAAGCTAACTCGTTCGTTTCGCCTGCATTTGATGCTATATCACTTATATCGCAAGTGTTTGAAGCTAAATCATTTGTTTCGCATGGATTTGAAGCTAAACCTTCTACATCGCATTGATTTGAAGCTAAATCATGTGTTTCGCTTGGATTTGAAGCTATACCTTCTACATCGCATTGATTTGCAGCTAAATCATGTGTTTCGCATGGATTTGAAGCTAACTCGGTCGTTTCGCCTGCATTTGAAGCAATATCAATATATCGCAAGTATCTGAAGCTAAATGATTTGTTTCCCATGGATTTGAAGCTAAACCATCTACATCGCATTGATTTGCATCTAAATCATGTATTTCGCATGGATTTGATGCTAACTCGTTTGTTTCCCCTGCATTTGAAGCTATATCAGTTATATCGCCAGTATCTGATGTTAAATCATTTGTTTCGCATGGATTTGAAGCTAAACCTTCTACATCGCATTGATTTGAAGCTAAATCATGTGTTTCGCTTGGATTTGAAGCTATACCTTCTACATCGCATTGATTTGCAGCTAAATCATGTGTTTCGCATGGATTTGAAGCTAACTCGGTCGTTTCGCCTGCATTTGATGCTATATCACTTATATCGCAAGTATCTGAAGCTAAATCATTTGTTTCGTATAGATTTGAAGTTTAACCTGCTACATCGCATTGATTTGAAGCTAAATCATGTGTTTCGCATGGATTTGAAGCTAACTCGTTGGTTTCGACTGCATTTGAAGCAATATCAATGTATCGCAAGCATCTGAACCTAAATCATTTGTTTCGCATGGATTTGAAGCTAAGCCTTCTACTTCGCATGGATTTAAAGCGAAATGATGTGTATCGCATGGAGTTTGAAGCTAACTCGTTTGATTCGTCTGCATTTGAAGCTATATCAGTTATATCGCAAGTATCTGATGCTAAATCATTTGTTTCGCATGGATTTGAAGCTAAACCTTCTACATCGCATTGATTTGAAGCTAAATCATGTGTTTAGTTTGGATTTGAAGATATAACTTGTACATCGCTTTGATTTGAAACTAAATCATGTGTTTTGCATGGAATTGATGATAACTCGTTTGTTTCCCCTGCATTTGAAGTTATTTCAGTTATATCGCAAGTATCGAATGCTAAATCATTTGTTTCGCATGGATTTGAAGCTAAACCTTCTACATCGCATTGATTTGCAGCTAAATCATGTGTTTCGCATGGAACTGATGCTAACTCGTTTGTTTCCCCTGCATTTGAAGCTATTTCTGTTATATCGCAAGTATCTGATGCTAAATCATTTGTTTCGCATGGATTTGAAGCTAAACAATCTACATCGCATTGATTTGCAGCTAAATCATGTGTATCGCATGGATTTTGAAGCTAACTCGTTTGGTTCGTCTGCATTTGATGCTATATCACTTATATCCCAAGTGTTTGAAGCTAAATCACTTGTTTCGCATGAATTTGAAGCTAAACCTTCTACATCGCATTGATTTGAAGCTAAATCATTTGTTTCGCATGGATTTGAAGCTAACTCGTTTGATTCGCCCGCATTTGAAGCTATATCAATATATCGCAAGTATCTGAACCTAAATCATTTTTTTCGTATTGATTTGAAGCTAAAGCATCTACATCGCATTGAATTGAATCTAAATCAAGTATTTCGCTTGGATTTGAAGCTAACTCGTTTGATTCGCCCGCATTTGAAGCTATATCAATATATCGCAAGTATCTGAACCTAAATCATTTGTTTCGCATGGATTTGAAGCTAAGCCTCCTACTTCGCATTGATTTGAAGCTAAATCATGTGTACCGCATGGATTTTGAAGCTAACTCGTTTTGATCGTCTGCATTTGACGCTATATCACTTATATCGCAATTGTTGAAGCTAAATCATGTGTATCGCATGGAATTGAATTTAACTTGTTTCGCCTGTGTTTGAAGCTATATCACTTGTATCGCGAGTATTTGGAGAAAAATCATTTGTGTCGCATTGATTTGAAGCTAAAACTTCTACATCGCATTGATTTGCAGCTAAATCAAGTGTTTAGCATGGATTTGAAGCTAATTCGCTTGTTTCGTCTGCATTTGATGCTATATCACTTATATCGCTAGTGTTTGAAGCTAAATCATTTGTTTCGCATGGATTTGAAGCTAAGCCTTCTACTTCCCTTTTAATTTGAAGCTAAATCATATGTTTCGCATGGATATGGAGCTAACTCGTTTGTTTCTCCTGCATTTGAAGCTATATCTCTTATATTGCAAGTATCTGAACCTAAATCATTTGTTTCGCATGGATTTGAAGCTAAACCTTCTACATCGCAATGATTTGCAGCTAAATCATGTGTTTCGCATGGATTTGAAGCTAAAACTTCTAAATCGCATTGATTTGAAGCTAAGTCATGTGATTCGCTTGGCTTTGAAGCTAACTCGTTTGTTTCGTCTGCATTTGAAGCTATATCACATATATCCCAAGTGTTTGAAGCTAAATCATGTGTTTCGCAGGGATTTGAATCTAACTCGCTAGTTTCGCCTGCATTTGAAGCAATATCAATGTATCGGGGAAGTATCTGAACCTAAATCATTTGTTTCGCATGGATTTGAATCTAAGCCTTCTACTTCGCATGGATTTAAAGCAAAATGATGTGTATCGCATGGATTTTGAAGCTAACTCGTTTGGTTCCTCTGCATTTGAAGCTATATCAGTTATATCGCAAGTATCTGATGCTAAATCATTTGTTTCGCCTGGATTTGAAGCTAAACCTTCTACATCGCATTGATTTGCAGCTAAATCATGTGTTTCGCATGGATTTGAAGCTAACTCGGTCGTATCGCCTGCATTTTATGCTATATCACTTATATCGCAAGTATCTGAAGCTAAATCATTTGTTTCGTATAGATTTGAAGTTTAACCTTCTACATCGCATTGATTTGAAGCTAAATCATGTGTTTCGTTTGGATTTGAAGATGTACCTTCTACATCGCTTCGATTTGAAGCTAAATCATGTGTTTTGCATTGAATTAATGCTAACTCGTTTGTTTCCCCTGCATTTGGAGCTATTTCGGTTATATCGCAAGTATCTGATGCTAAATCATTTGTTTCGCATGGATTTGAAGCTAAACCTTCTACATCGCATTGATTTGCATCTAAATCATGTGTTTCGCATGGATTTGAAGCTAACTCGTTCGTTCGCCTGCATTTGATGCTATATCACTTATATCGCAAGTGTTTGAAGCTAAATCATTTGTTTCGCATGGATTTGAAGCTAAACCTTCTACATCGCATTGATTTGAAGCTAAATCATGTGTTTCGCTTGGATTTGAAGCTATACCTTCTACATCGCATTGATTTGCAGCTAAATCATGTGTTTCGCATGGATTTGAAGCTAACTCGGTCGTTTCGCCTGCATTTGATGCTATATCACTTATATCGCAAGTAACTGAAGCTAAATCATTTGTTTCGTATAGATTTGAAGTTTAACCTTCTACATCGCATTGATTTGAAGCTAAATCATGTATTTCGCATGGATTTGAAGCTAACTCGTTAGTTCCGACTGCATTTGAAGCAATATCAATGTATCGCAAGTATCTCAACCTAAATCATTTCTTTCGCATGGATTTGAAGCTAAGCCTTCTACTTCGCATGGATTTAAAGCGAAATGATGTGTATCGCATGGATTTTGAAGCTTCCCCGTTTGATTCTTCTGCATTTCCTGCTATATCACTTATATCCCAAGTGTTTGTAGGTAAATCATTTGTTTCGCATGGATTTGAAGCTAAACCTTCTACATCGCATTGATTTGAAGCTAAATCATGTGTTGCGCGTGGATTTGAATCTATACCTTCTACATCGCATTGATTTGAAGCTAAATCATGTATTTCGCATGGATTTTGAAGCTAACTCGGTCGTATCGCCTGCATTTTATGCTATATCACTTATATCGCAAGTATCTGAAGCTAAATCATTTGTTTCATATAGATTTGAAGTTTAACCTTCTACATCGCATTGATTTACAGCTAAATCATGTGTTTCGCATGGATTTGAAGCTAACTCGGTCGTATCGCCTGCATTTGATGCTACATCACTTATATCGCAAGTATCTGAAGCTAAATCATTTGTTTCGTATAGATTTGAAGTTTAACCTTCTACATCGCATTGATTTGAAGCTAAATCATGTGTTTCGCATGGATTTGAAGCTAACTCGGTCGTATCGCCTGCATTTGATGCTATATCACTTATATCGCAAGTATCTGATGCTAAATCATTTGTTTCGCATGGATTTGAAGCTAAACCTTCTACATCGCATTGATTTGAAGCTAAATCATGTGTTGCGCTTGGATTTGAACCTATACCTTCTACATCGCATTGATTTGAAGCTAAATCATGTGTTTCGCTTGGATTTGAAGCTAAACCTTTTACATCGCATTGATTTGCAGCTAAATCATATGTTTTGCATGGTTTTGATGCTAACTCGTTTGTTTCCACTGCATTTGAAGCTATTTCAGTTATCTCGCAAGTATCTGATGCTAAATCATTTGTTTCGCATGGATTTGAAGCTAAACCATCTACATCGCATTGATTTGCAGCTAAATCATGTGATTTGCATGGATTTGATGCTAACTCGTTTGTTTCCCCTGCATTTGAAGCCATATCAGTTATATCGCCAGTATCTGATGCTAAATCATTTGTTTCGCATGGATTTGAAGCTAAACCTTCTACATCGCATTGATTGAAGCTAAATCATGTGTTTTGCATGGATTTGATGCTCACTCGTTTGTTCCCCCTGCATTTGAAATTATATCAGTTATATCGCAAGTATCTGATGCTAAATCATTTGTTTCGCATGGATTTGAAGCTAAACCATCTACATCGCATTGATTTGCAGCTAAATCATGTGATTTGCATGGATTTGATGCTAACTCGTTTGTTTCCCCTGCATTTGAAGCCATATCAGTTATATCGCCAGTATCTGAACCTAAATCATTTGTTTCGCATGGATTTGAAGCTAAGCCTCCTACTTCGCATTGATTTGAAGCTAAATCATGTGTACCGCATGGATTTTGAAGCTAACTCGTTTGATTCGTCTGCATTTGACGCTATATCACTTATATCGCAATTGTTTGAAGCTAAATCATGTGTATCGCATGGAATTGAATTTAACTTGTTTCGCCTGTGTTTGAAGCTATATCACTTGTATCGCGAGTATTTGGAGAAAAATCATTTGTGTCGCATTGATTTGAAGCTAAAACTTCTACATCGCATTGATTTGCAGCTAAATCAAGTGTTTAGCATGGATTTGAAGCTAATTCGCTCGTTTCGTCTGCATTTGATGCTATATCACTTATATCGCTAGTGTTTGAAGCTAAATCATTTGTTTCGCATGGATTTGAAGCTAAGCCTTCTACTTCCCTTTTAATTTGAAGCTAAATCATATGCTTCGCATGGATATGGAGCTAACTCGTTTGTTTCTCCTGCATTTGAAGCTATATCTCTTATATTGCAAGTATCTGAACCTAAATCATTTGTTTCGCATGGATTTGAAGCTAAGCCTTCTACTTCGCATTGATTTGAAGCTAAATCATGTGTTTCGCATGGATTCGAAGCTAACTCGTTAGTTTCGCCTGCATTTGAAGCAATATCAATGTATCGCAAGTATCTGATGCTAAATCATTTGTTTCGCATGGATTTGAAGCTAAACCTTCTACATCGCAATGATTTGCAGCTAAATCATGTGTTTCGCATGGATTTGAAGCTAAAACTTCTAAATCGCATTGATTTGAAGCTAAGTCATGTGATTCGCTTGGCTTTGAAGCTAACTCGTTTGTTTCGTCTGCATTTGAAGCTATATCACATATATCCCAAGTGTTTGAAGCTAAATCATGTGTTTCGCAGGGATTTGAATCTAACTCGCTAGTTTCGCCTGCATTTGAAGCAATATCAATGTATCGGGGAAGTATCTGAACCTAAATCATTTGTTTCGCATGGATTTGAAGCTAAGCCTTCTACTTCGTATCGATTTGAAGTTAAATGATATGTATCGCATGGATTTTGGAGCTTCCCCGTTTGATTCGTCTGCATTTCCTGCTATATCACTTATATCCCAAGTGTTTGTAGGTAAATCATTTCTTTCGCATGGATTTGAAGCTAAACCTTCTACATCGTATCGATTTGAAGCTAAATGATATGTATAGCATGGATTTGAAGCTACCCCGTTTGATTCGTCTGCATTTGCAGCTATATCACTTATATCACAAGTGCTTGAAGCTAAATCATTTGTTTCGCATGGATTTGAAGTTAAACCATCTACATCGCATTGGTTTGCAGCTAAATCATGTGTTTTGCCTGGATTTGATGCTAACTCGTTTGTTTCCCCTGCATTTGAAGCTATATCAGTTATATCGCCAGTATCTGATGCTAAATCATTTGTTTCGCATGGATTTGAAGCTAAACCTTCTACATCGCATTGATTTGAAGGTAAATCATGTGTTTTGCATGGATTTGATGCTAACTCGTTTGTTCCCCCTGCATTTGAAACTATATCAGTTATATCGCATGTATATGATGCTAAATCATTGCTTTCGCATGATTTGAAGCTAAGCCTTCTACTTCGCATAGATTTAAAGCTAAATCATTTGTTCCGCGTGGATTTGAAGCTAAACCTTCTACATCGCATTGATTTGCAGCTAAATCATGTGTTTCGCATGGATTTGAAGCTAACTCGGTCGTTTCGCCTGCATTTGATGCTATATCACTTATATCGCAAGTATCTGAAGCTAAATCATTTGTTTCGTATAGATTTGAAGTTTAACCTTCTACATCGCATTGATTTACAGCTAAATCATGTGTTTCGCATGGATTTGAAGCTAACTCGGTCGTATCGCCTGCATTTGATGCTACATCACTTATATCGCAAGTATCTGAAGCTAAATCATTTGTTTCGTATAGATTTGAAGTTTAACCTTCTACATCGCATTGATTTGAAGCTAAATCATGTGTACCGCATGGATTTTGAAGCTAACTCGTTTGATTCGTCTGCATTTGACGCTATATCACTTATATCGCAATTGTTTGAAGCTAAATCATGTGTATCGCATGGAATTGAATTTAACTTGTTTCGCCTGTGTTTGAAGCTATATCACTTGTATCGCGAGTATTTGGAGAAAAATCATTTGTGTCGCATTGATTTGAAGCTAAAACTTCTACATCGCATTGATTTGCAGCTAAATCAAGTGTTTAGCATGGATTTGAAGCTAATTCGCTCGTTTCGTCTGCATTTGATGCTATATCACTTATATCGCTAGTGTTTGAAGCTAAATCATTTGTTTCGCATGGATTTGAAGCTAAGCCTTCTACTTCCCTTTTAATTTGAAGCTAAATCATTTGTTTCGCATGGATTTGAAGTTAAACCATCTACATCGCATTGGTTTGCAGCTAAATCATGTGTTTTGCATGGATTTGATGCTAACTCGTTTGTTTCCCCTGCATTTGAAGCTATATCAGTTATATCGCCAGTATCTGATGCTAAATCATTTGTTTCGCATGGATTTGAAGCTAAACCTTCTACATCGCATTGATTTGAAGCTAAATCATGTGTTTCGCATGGATTTGAAGCTAAAACTTCTAAATCGCATTGATTTGAAGCTAAGTCATGTGATTCGCTCGGCTTTGAAGCTAACTCGTTAGTTTCGCCTGCATTTGAAGCAATATCAATGTATCGCAAGTATCTGAACCTAAATCATTTGTTTCGCATGGATTTGCAGCTAAGCCTTCTACTTCGTATCGATTTGAAGGTAAATGATATGTATCGCATGGATTTTGAAGCTTCCCCGTTTGATTCGTCTGCATTTCCTGCTATATCACTTATATCCCAAGTGTTTGTAGGTAAATCATTTGTTTCGCATGGATTTGAAGCTAAACCTTCTACATCGCATTGATTTGAAGCTAAATCATGTGTTGCGCGTGGATTTGAATCTATACCTTCTACATCGCATTGATTTGAAGCTAAATCATGTATTTCGCATGGATTTTGAAGCTAACTCGGTCGTATCGCCTGCATTTTATGCTATATCACTTATATCGCAAGTATCTGAAGCTAAATCATTTGTTTCATATAGATTTGAAGTTTAACCTTCTACATCGCATTGATTTACAGCTAAATCATGTGTTTCGCATGGATTTGAAGCTAACTCGGTCGTATCGCCTGCATTTGATGCTATATCACTTATATCGCAAGTATCTGAAGCTAAATCATTTGTTTCGTATAGATTTGAAGTTTAACCTTCTACATCGCATTGATTTGAAGCTAAATCATGTGTTTCGCATGGATTTGAAGCTAACTCGGTCGTATCGCCTGCATTTGATGCTATATCACTTATATCGCAAGTATCTGATGCTAAATCATTTGTTTCGCATGGATTTGAAGCTAAACCTTCTACATCGCATTGATTTGCAGCTAAATCATGTGTTTCGCATCGATTTGAAGCTAACTCGTTTGTTTCCCCTGCATTTGAAGCTATTTCGGTTATATCGCAAGTATCTGATGGTAAATCATTTGTCTCGCATGGATTTGAAGCTAAACCTTCTACATCGCATTGATTTGAAGCTAAATCATGTGTTGCGCTTGGATTTGAACCTATACCGTCTACATCGCATTGATTTGAAGCTAAATCATGTGTTTCGCTTGGATTTGAAGCTAAATCTTTTACATCGCATTGATTTGCAGCTAAATCATATGTTTTGCATGGTTTTGATGCTAACTCGTTTGTTTCCACTGCATTTGAAGCTATTTCAGTTATCTCGCAAGTATCTGATGCTAAATCATTTGTTTCGCATGGATTTGAAGCTAAACCATCTACATCGCATTGATTTGCAGCTAAATCATGTGATTTGCATGGATTTGATGCTAACTCGTTTGTTTCCCCTGCATTTGAAGCCATATCAGTTATATCGCCAGTATCTGATGCTAAATCATTTGTTTCGCATGGATTTGAAGCTAAACCTTCTACATCGCATTGATTTGAAGCTAAATCATGTGTTTTGCATGGATTTGATGCTAACTCGTTTGTTCCGCCTGCATTTGAAATTATATCAGTTATATCGCAAGTATCTGATGCTAAATCATTTGTTTCGCATGGATTTGAAGCTAAGCCATCTACTTCGCATAGATTTAAAGCTAAATCATTTGTTTCGCTTGGATTTGAAGCTAAACCTTTTACATCGCATTGATTTGCAGCTAAATCATATGTTTTGCATGGTTTTGATGCTAACTCGTTTGTTTCCACTGCATTTGAAGCTATATCAGTTATATCGCAAGTATCTGATGCTAAATCATTTGTTTCGCATGGATTTGAAGTTTAACCTTCTACATCGCATTGATTTGAAGCTAAATCATGTGATTTGCATGGATTTGACGCTAACTCGTTTGTTTCCCCTGCATTTGAAGCTATATCAGTTATATCGCCAGTATCTGATGCTAAATCATTTGTTTCGCATGGATTTGAAGCTAAACCTTCTACATCGCATTGATTTGAAGCTAAATCATGTGTTTCGCTTGGATTTAAAACTATACCTTCTACATCGCTTTGATATGAAGCTAAGTCATGTGGTTTGCATGGATTTGATGCTCATTCGTTTGTTTCCCCTGCATTTCAAGCTATTTCAGTTATATCGCAAGTATCTGAGGCCAAATCATGTGTTTCGCATGGATTTGAAGCTAAACCCTCTACATCGCATTGATTTGCAGCTAAATCATGTGTTTCGCATGGATTTGAAGCTAACTCGGTCGTTTCGCCTGCATTTGATGCTATATCACTTATATCGCAAGTATCTGAAGCTAAATCATTCGGTTCGTATAGATTTGAAGTTTAACCTTCTACATAGCATTGATTTGAAGCTAAATCATGTGTTGCGCTTGGATTTGAATCTATACCTTCTATATCGCATTGATTTGAAGCTAAATCATGTGTTTCGCTTGGATTTGAAGCTATACCTTCTACATCGCATTGATTTGCAGCTAAATCATGTGTTTCGCATGGATTTGAAGCTAACTCGGTCGTTTCGCCTGCATTTGAAGCAATATCAATATATGGCAAGTATCTGAAGCTAAATCACTTGTTTCCCATGGATTTGAAGCTAAACCATCTACATCGCATTGTTCTGCAGCTAAATCATGTATTTCGCATGGATTTGATGCTAACTCGTTTGTTTCCCCTGCATTTGAAGCTATAT
Source organism: Megalopta genalis (assembly GCF_051020955.1). NCBI lineage: Eukaryota > Metazoa > Arthropoda > Insecta > Hymenoptera > Halictidae > Megalopta > Megalopta genalis. Next base: position 40,937 of record NW_027477767.1, on the reverse strand, counting down.
CAGTTATATCGCCAGTATCTGATGTTAAATCATTTGTTTCGCATGGATTTGAAGCTAAACCTTCTACATCGCATTGATTTGAAGCTAAATCATGTGTTTCGCTTGGATTTGAAGCTATACCTTCTACATCGCATTGATTTGCAGCTAAATCATGTGTTTCGCATGGATTTGAAGCTAACTCGGTCGTTTCGCCTGCATTTAATGCTATATCACTTATATCGCAAGTAACTGAAGCTAAATCATTTGTTTCGTATAGATTTGAAGTTTAACCTTCTACATCGCATTGATTTGAAGCTAAATCATGTGTTTCGTTTGTATTTGAAGATATACCTTGTACATCGCTTTGATTTGCAGCTAAATCATGTGTTTCGCATGGAATTGATGCCAACTCGATTGTTTCCCCTGCATTTGAAGCTATTTCAGTTATATCGCAAGTATCTGATGCTAAATCATTTGTTTCGCATGGATTTGAAGCTAAGCCTTCTACTTCGTATCGATTTGAAGTTAAATGATATGTATCGCATGGATTTTGATGCTTCCCCGTTTGATTCGTCTGCATTTCCTGCTATATCACTTATATCCCAAGTGTTTGTAGGTAAATCATTTGTTTCGCATGGATTTGAGGCTAAACCTTCTACATCGTATTGATTTGAAGCTAAATCATGTGTTGCGCTTGGATTTGAATCAGTAACTTCTATATCGCATTGATTTGAAGCTAAATCATGTGTTTCGTTTGGATTTGAAGATGTACCTTCTACATCGCTTCGATTTGAAGCTAAATCATGTGTTTTGCATTGAATTAATGCTAACTCGTTTGTTTCCCCTGCATTTGAAGCTATTTCGGTTATATCGCAAGTATCTGATGCTAAATCATTTGTTTCGCATGGATTTGAAGCTAAACCTTCTACATCGCATTGATTTGCATCTAAATCATGTGTTTCGCGTGGATTTGAAGCTAACTCGTTCGTTTCGCCTGCATTTGGTGCTATATCACTTATATCGCAAGTGTTTGAAGCTAAATCATTTGTTTCGCATGGATTTGAAGCTAAACCTTCTACATCGCATTGATTTGAACCTAAATCATGTGTTTCGCTTGGATTTGAAGCTATACCTTCTACATCGCATTGATTTGCAGCTAAATCATGTGTTTCGCATGGATTTGAAGCTAACTCGGTCGTTTCGCCTGCATTTGATGCTATATCACTTATATCGCAAGTAACTGAAGCTAAATCATTTGTTTCGTATAGATTTGAAGTTTAACCTTCTACATCGCATTGATTTGAAGCTAAATCATGTATTTCGCATGGATTTGAAGCTAACTCGTTAGTTCCGACTGCATTTGAAGCAATATCAATGTATCGCAAGTATCTCAACCTAAATCATTTGTTTCGCATGGATTTGAAGCTAAGCCTTCTACTTCGCATGGATTTAAAGCGAAATGATGTGTATCGCATGGATTTTGAAGCTAACTCGTTTGATTTGTCTGCATTTGAAGCTATATCAGTTATATCGCAAGTATCTCATGCTAAATCATTTGTTTCGCACGGATTTGAAGCTAAACCTTCTACATCGCATTGATTTGCAGCTAAATCATGTGTTTCGCATGGATTTGAAGCTAACTCGTACGTTTCGCCTGCATTTGTTGCTATATCACTTATATCGCAAGTGTTTGAAGCTAAATCATTCGTTTCGCATGGATTTGAAGCTAAACCTTCTACATCGCATTGATTTGAAGCTAAATCATGTGTTTCGCTTGGATTTGAAGCTATACATTCTACATCGCATTGATTTGCAGCTAAATCATGTGTTTCGCATGGATTTGAAGCTAACTCGGTCGTTTCGCCTGCATTTGAAGCAATATCAATATATCGCAAGTATCTGTAGCTAAATGATTTTTTTCCCATGGATTTGAAGCTAAACCATCTACATCGCATTGATTTGCATCTAAATCATGTATTTCGCATGGATTTGATGCTAACTCGTTTGTTTCCCCTGCATTTGAAGCTATATCAGTTATATCGCCAGTATCTGATGTTAAATCATTTGTTTCGCATGGATTTGAAGCTAAACCTTCTACATCGCATTGATTTGAAGCAAAATCATGTGTTTCGTTTGGATTTGAAGATATACCATGTACATCGCTTTGATTTGAAGCTAAATCATGTGTTTTGCATGGAATTGATGCTAACTCGTTTGTTTCCCCTGCATTTGAAGCTATTTCGGTTATATCGCAAATATCTGATGCTAAATCATTTGCCTCGCATGGATTTGACGATAAACCTTCTACATCGCATTGATTTGCATCTAAATCATGTGTTTCGCATGGATTTGAAGCTAACTCGGTCGTTTCGCCTGCATTTGAAGCAATATCAATATATGGCAAGTATCTGAAGCTAAATCACTTGTTTCCCATGGATTTGAAGCTAAACCATCTACATCGCATTGATTTGAAGCTAAATCATGTGTTTCGCTTGGATTTGAAGCTATACCTTCTACATCGCATTGATTTGCAGCTAAATCATGTATTTCGCATGGATTTGAAGCTAACTGGTTAGTTTCGCCTGCATTTGTAGCAATATCAATGTTTCGCAAGTATCTGAGGCCAAATCATGTGTTTCGCTGGGATTTGAAGCTAAACCTTTTACATCGCATTGATTTGCAGCTAAATCATGTGTTTTGCATGGTTTTGATGCTAACTCGTTTGTTTCCACTGCATTTGAAGCTATATCAGTTATATCGCAAGTATCTGATGCTAAATCATTTGTTTCGCATGGATTTGAAGCTAAACCATCTACATCGCATTGATTTGCAGCTAAATTATGTGTTTCGCATGGAATTGATGCTAACTCGTTTGTTTCCCCTGCATTTGAAGCTATTTCAGTTATATCGCAAGTATCTGATGCTAAATCATTTGTTTCGCATGGATTTGAAGATAAACCTTCTACATCGCATTGATTTGAAGCTAAATCATGTGTTTAGTTTGGATTTGAAGATATACCTTGTACATCGCTTTGATTTGAAACTAAATCATGTGTTTTGCATGGAATTGATGATAACTCGTTTGTTTCCCCTGCATTTGCAGTTATTTCAGTTATATCGCAAGTATCGAATGCTAAATCATTTGTTTCGCATGGATTTGAAGCTAAACCTTCTACATCGCATTGATTTGCAGCTAAATCATGTGTTTCGCATGGAACTGATGCTAACTCGTTTGTTTCCCCTGCATTTGAAGCTATTTCTGTTATATCGCAAGTATCTGATGCTAAATCATTTGTTTCGCATGGATTTGAAGCTAAGCCTTCTACTTCGTATCGATTTGAAGTTAAATGATATGTATCGCATGGATTTTGAAGCTTCCCCGTTTGATTCGTCTGAATTTCCTGCTATATCACTAATATACCAAGTGTTTGTAGGTAAATCATTTGTTTCGCATGGATTTGAGGCTAAACCTTCTACATCGCATTGATTTGAAGCTAAATCATGTGTTGCGCTTGGATTTGAATCTATAACTTCTACATCGCATTCATTTGAAGCTAAATCATGTGGTTCTTTTGGATTTGAAGATATACCTTCTACATCGCTTTGATTTGAAGCTAAATCATGTGTTTTGCATGGAATTGATGCTAACTCGTTTGTTTCCCCTGCATTTGAAGCTATTTCGGTTATATCGCAAGTATCTGATACTAAATCATTTGTCTCGCATGGATTTGAAGATAAACCTTCTACATCGCATTGATTTGAAGCTAAATCATGTGTTGCGCGTGGATTTGAATCTATACCTTCTACATCGCATTGATTTGAAGCTAAATCATGTGTTTCGTTTGGATTTGAAGCTAACTCGGTCGTTTCGCCCGCATTTGATGCTATATCACTTATATCGCAAGTATCTGAAGCTAAATCATTTGTTTCGTATAGATTTGAAGTTTAACCTTCTACATCGCATTGATTTGAAGCTAAATCATGTATTTCGCATGGATTTGAAGCTAACTCGTTAGTTTCGCCTGCATTTGTAGCAATATCAATGTTTCGCAAGTATCTGAGGCCAAATCATGTGTTTCGCTTGGATTTGAAGCTATACCTTCTACATCGCATTGATTTGCAGCTAAATCATGTGTTTCGCATGGATTTGAAGCTAACTCGGTCGTTTCGCCTGCATTTGAAGCAATATCAATATATGGCAAGTATCTGAAGCTAAATCACTTGTTTCCCATGGATTTGAAGCTAAACCATCTACATCGCATTGATTTGAAGCTAAATCATGTGTTTCGCTTGGATTTGAAGCTATACCTTCTACATCGCATTGATTTGCAGCTAAATCATGTGTTTCGCATGGATTTGAAGCTAACTCGGTCGTTTCGCCTGCATTTAATGCTATATCACTTATATCGCAAGTAAGTGAAGCTAAATCATTTGTTTCGTATAGATTTGAAGTTTAACCTTCTACATCGCATTGATTTGAAGCTAAATCATGTGTTTCGTTTGGATTTGAAGATATACCTTGTACATCGCTTTGATTTGCAGCTAAATCATGTGTTTCGCATGGATTTGAAGCTAACTCGTACGTTTCGCCTGCATTTGTTGCTATATCACTTATATCGCAAGTGTTTGAAGCTAAATCATTCGTTTCGCATGGATTTGAAGCTAAACCTTCTACATCGCATTGATTTGAAGCTAACTCGTTTGTTTCGTCTGCATTTGAAGCTATATCACATATATCCCAAGTGTTTCAAGCTCAATCATTTGCTTCGCATGGATTTGAAGCTAATCCTTCTACATCGCATTGATTTGAAGCTAAATCATGTGATTCGCTTGGATTGGAAGCTAACTCGTTTATTTCGTCTGCATTTGAAACTGTATCACTTATACCGCAAGTATCTGATGCTTAATCTTTTGAGTCGCTTGGATTTGAAGCCAAACCTTCTCCATAGCATTGAATTGATGCTTATTCATGTGTTTTGCATGAATTTGAAGCTAACTCGTTTGTTCCTCCTGCATTTGAATCTATATCACTTATATCGCATGTATCTGATGCTAACTCAATTATATCGCATGGATTTGAAGCTAATCCTTCTACATCGCATTGATTTGAAGCTAAATCATGCGTTTCGCATGGATTTGGAGCTGACTCGTTTATTTCGTCTGCAGTTTGTTGCTGTATCACTTATATCGCAAGTATCTGAAGCTAAATCATTTGTGTCTCATGGATTTGAAGCTAAACCTTCTACATCGCATTGATATGCAGCTAAATCATGTGTTTCGCATGGTTTAAAGCAAAGTCGTTTGTTTCGCATGCATTTGAAGCTAAGTCACGTATATCACAAGTATTTGAAGCTAAACCATTTGTTTCGCATAGAATCGATGTTTAGCCTTCTACTTCGCAGTGATTTGAAGCTAAATCATGTGTTTCGCATGGATTTGGAGCTCACTCGTTAGTTTCGTCTGCATTTGAAGCTGTATCACTTATATCGCTAGTATCTGAATCTCCAAATCATTTGTTTCGCATGGATTTGAAGCTAAAGATTCTACATCGCTTTTATTTGAAGCTAAATCGTGTGTTTAGCATGGATTTGAAGCTAACTCGTTTGTTTCCCCTGCATTTGAAGCTATTTCAGTTTTATCGCAAGTATCTGATGCTAAATCGTTTGTTTCGCATGGATTTGAAGCTAACCTTCTACATCGCATTGATTTGAGCTAAATCGTGTGTTTTGCATGGATTTTATGCTAACTCGTTTGTTTCCCCTGCATTTGAAGCTATTTCAGTTATATCGCAAGTATCTGTACCTAAATCATTTGTTTCGCATGGATTTGAAGCTAAGCCTTCTACTTCGCATGGATTTGCAGCTACAACATGTGCATCGCTTGCGTTTGAAGCTAAACCTTCTACATCGCATTGATTTGAAGCTAAATCGTGTGTTTTGCATGGATTTTATGCTAACTCGTTTGTTTCCCTTGCATTTGAAGCTATATCAGTTATATCGCAAGTATCTGATGCTAAATCATTTGTTTCCCATGGATTTGTAGCTAAACCTTCTCCATCGCATTGATTTGAAGCTACATCATATGTTTCGCTTGGATTTGAAGCCAAACCTTCTACATCGCATTGACTTGAAGCTAAATCATGCGTTTTGCATGGATTTGATGCAAACTCGTTTGTTTCCCCTGCATTTGAAGCTATTTCAGTTATATCGCAAGTATCTGTACCTAAATCATTTGTTTCGCATGGATTTGAAGCTAAGCCTTCTACTTCGCATGGATTTAATGGTAAATGATGTGTATCGCATGGATTTTGAAGCTAACTCGTTTGATTCGTCTGCATTTGAAGCTATATCACTTATATCCCAAGTGTTTGATGCTAAATCATTTGTTTCGCAAGGATTTGTAGCTAAACCTTCTCCATCGCATTGATTTGAAGCTAAATCATATGTTTCGCTTGGATTTGAAGCTAAACCTTCTACATCGCATTGATTTGCAGCTACGACATGTGCATCGCATGGATTTGAAGCTAAACCTTCTACATCGCATTGATTTGAAGCTAAATCGTGTGTTTTGCATGGATTTTATGCTAACTCGTTTGTTTCCCTTGCATTTGAAGCTATTTCAGTTATATTGCAAGTATCTGATGCTAAATCATTTGTTTCGCTTGGATTTGAAGCTAAAGATTCTACATCGCTTTTATTTTAAGGTAAATCATGTGTTTTGCATGGATTTGATGCTAACTCGTTTATTTCTCCTGTATTTGAAGCTATATCACTTCTATCGCAAGTACCTGTACCTAAATCCTTTGTTTCGCATGGATTTGAATCTCAGCCTTCTACTTCGCATGGATTTAAACCGAAATGATGTGTATCGCATGGATTTTGAATCTAACTCGTTTGATTCGTCTGCATTTGAAGCTATATCACTTATATCCCAAGTGTTCGATGCTAAATCATTTGTTTCGCAAGGATTTGTAGCTAAACCTCTCCATCGCATTGATTTGAAGCTAAATCATATGTTTCGCTTGGATTTGAAGCTAAACCTTCTACATCGCATTGATTTGCAGCTACGACATGTGCATCGCATGGATTTGAAGCTAAACCTTCTACATCGCATTGATTTGAAGCTAAATCGTGTGTTTTGCATGGATTTTATGCTAACTCGTTTGTTTCCCTTGCATTTGAAGCTATTTCAGTTATATTGCAAGTATCTGATGCTAAATCATTTGTTTCGCTTGGATTTGAAGCTAAAGATTCTACATCGCTTTTATTTTAAGGTAAATCATGTGTTTTGCATGGATTTGATGCTAACTCGTTTATTTCTCCTGTATTTGAAGCTATATCACTTCTATCGCAAGTACCTGTACCTAAATCATTTGTTTCGCATGGATTTGAATCTCAGCCTTCTACTTCGCATGGATTTAAACCGAAATGATGTGTATCGCATGGATTTTGAATCTAACTCGTTTGATTCGTCTGCATTTGAAGCTATATCACTTATATCCCAAGTGTTCGATGCTAAATCATTTGTTTCGCATGGATTTGTAGCTAAACCTTCTACATCGCATTGACTTGAAGCTAAATCATGTGTTTCGCTTGGATTTGAAGCTAAACCTTCTACATCGCATTGACTTGAAGCTAAATCATGTGTTTTGCATGGATTTGATGCAAACTCGTTTGTTTCCACTGCATTTGAAGCTATATCAGTTATATCGCAAGTATCTGATGCTAAATCGTTTGTTTCGCATGGATTTGTAGCTAAACCTTCTACATCGCATTGATTTGAAGCTAAATCGTGTGTTTTGCATGGATTTTATGCTAACTCGTTTGTTTCCCCTGCATTTGAAGCTATTTCAGTTATATCGCAAGTATCTGTACCTAAATCATTTGTTTCGCATGGATTTGAAGCTAAGCCTTCTACTTCGCATGGATTTGCAGCTACAACATGTGCATCGCTTGGATTTGAAGCTAAACCTTCTACATCGCATTGATTTGAAGCTAAATCGTGTGTTTTGCATGGATTTTATGCTAACTCGTTTGTTTCCCTTGCATTTGAAGCTATATCAGTTATATCGCAAGTATCTGATGCTAAATCATTTGTTTCGCATGGATTTGTAGCTAAACCTTCTACATCGCATTGATTTGAAGCTAAATCATATGTTTCGCTTGGATTTGAAGCTAAACCTTCTACATCGCATTGATTTGCAGCTACAACATGTGCATCGCATGGATTTGAAGCTAAACTTATACATCGCATTGATTTGAAGCTAAATCGTGTGTTTTGCATGGATTTTATGCTAACTCGTTTGTTTCCCTTGCATTTGAAGCTATATCAGTTATCTCGCAAGTATCTGATGCTAAATCATTTGTTTCACATGGATTTGAAGGTAATCCTGCTACATCGTATTGATTTGAAGCTAAATCATGTGTTTCGCTTGGATTTGAAGCTAAACCTTCTACATCGCATTGACTTGAAGCTAAATCATGTGTTTTGCATGGATTTGATGCAAACTCGTTTGTTTCCACTGCATTTGAAGCTATATCAGTTATATCGCAAGTATCTGTACCTAAATCATTTGTTTCGCATGGATTTGAAGCTAAGCCTTCTACTTCGCATGGATTTAATGCTAAATGATGTGTATCGCATGGATTTTGAAGCTAGCTCGTTTGATTCGTCTGCATTTGAAGCTATATCACTTATATCCCAAGTGTTTGAAGCTAAATCGTTTGTTCGCAAGGATTTGTAGCTAAACCTTCTCCATCGCATTGATTTGAAGCTAAATCATATGTTTCGCTTGGATTTGAAGCTAAACCTTCTACATCGCATTGACTTGAAGCTAAATCATGCGTTTTGCATGGATTTGATGCAAACTCGTTTGTTTCCCCTGCATTTGAAGCTATATCAGTTATATCGCAAGTATCTGATGCTAAATCATTTGTTTCGCATGGATTTGAAGCTAAACCTTCTACATCGCATTGATTTGAAGCTAAATCGTGTGTTTAGCATGGATTTGAAGCTAACTCGTTTGTTTCCCCTGCATTTGAAGCTATTTCAGTTATATCGCAAGTATCTGATGCTAAATCATGTGTTTCGCTTGGATTTGAAGCTAAACCCTCTACATCGCATTGATTTGCAGCTACAACATGTGCAACGCATGGATTTGAAGCTAAACCTTCTACATCGCATTGATTTGAAGCTAAATCGTGTGTTTTGCATGGATTTTATGCTAACTCGTTTGTTTCCCTTGCATTTGAAGCTATATCAGTTATATCGCAAGTATCTGATGCTAAATCATTTGTTTCGCATGGATTTGTAGCTAAACCTTCTACATCGCATTGATTTGAAGCTAAATCATGTGTTTCGCTTGAATTTGAAGCTATACCCTCTACATCGCTTTGATTTGAAGCTTAATCATGTGTTTTGCATGGATTTGATGCTAACTCGTTTGTTTCCCCTGCGTTTGAAGCTATTTCAGTTATATCGCAAGTATCTGATGCTAAATCATTTGCTTCACATGGATGTGAAGGTAATCCTGCTACATCGTATTGATTTGAAGCTAAATCATGTGTTTCGCATGGATTTGAAGCTAACTCGTTTGTTCGTCTGCATTTGAAGCGATGTCCCTTCTATCGCAAATATCTGAAGCTAAATCATTGGTTTCGCATGGATTTGAATATAAACCTTCTACATCGCATTGATTTGCTCCTAAATCATGTGTTTCGCATGGATTTGATGCTAACTCGTTTGTTTCCCCTGCGTTTGAAGCTATTTCAGTTATATCGCAGGTATCTGATGCTAAATCATTTGTTTCGCATGGATTTGAATCTAAACCTTCTACATCGCATTGATTTGCTCCTAAATCATGTGTTTCGCATGGATTTGATGCTAACTCGTTTGTTCCCCCTGGCATTGAAGCTATTTCAGTTATATCGCAAGTATCTGATGTTAAATCATTTGTTTCGCTTGGATTTGAAGCTAAAGATTCTACATCGCTTTTATTTGAAGCTAAATCATGTGTTTTGCATGGATTTGATGCTAACTCGTTTATTTCTCCTGTATTTGAAGCTATATCACTTCTATCGCAAGTACCTGTACCTAAATCATTTGTTTCGCATGGATTTGAATCTCAGCCTTCTACTTCGCATGGATTTAAACCGAAATGATGTGTATCGCATGGATTTTGAATCTAACTCGTTTGATTCGTCTGCATTGAAGCTATATCACTTATATCCCAAGTGTTCGATGCTAAATCATTTTTTTCGCATGGATTTGTAGCTAAACCTTCTACATCGCATTGACTTGAAGCTAAATCATGTGTTTCGCTTGGATTTGAAGCTAAACCTTCTACATCGCATTGACTTGAAGCTAAATGATGTGTTTTGCATGGATTTGATGCAAACTCGTTTGTTTCCACTGCATTTGAAGCTATATCAGTTATATCGCAAGTATCTGATGCTAAATCGTTTGTTTCGCATGGATTTGAAGCTAAACCTTCTACATCGCATTGATTTGAAGCTAAATCGTGTGTTTTGCATGGATTTTATGCTAACTCGTTTGTTTCCCCCTGCATTTGAAGCTATTTCAGTTATATCGCAAGTATCTGTACCTAAATCATTTGTTTCGCATGGATTTGAAGCTAAGCCTCCTACTTCGCATGGATTTGCAGCTACAACATGTGCATCGCTTGGATTTGAAGCTAAACCTTCTACATCGCATTGATTTGAAGCTAAATCGTGGTGTTTTGCATGGATTTTATGCTAACTCGTTTGTTTCCCTTGCATTTGAAGCTATATCAGTTATATCGCAAGTATCTGATGCTAAATCATTTGTTTCGCATGGATTTGTAACTAAACCTTCTACATCGCATTGACTTGAAGTTAAATCATATGTTTCGCTTGGATTTGAAGCTAAACCTTCTACATCGCATTGATTTGCAGCTACAACATGTGCATCGCATGGATTTGAAGCTAAACCTTCTACATCGCATTGATTTGAAGCTAAATCGTGTGTTTTGCATGGATTTTATGCTAACTCGTTTGTTTCCCTTGCATTTGAAGCTATATCAGTATATCGCAAGTATCTGATGCTAAATCATTTGCTTCACATTGATTTGAAGGTAATCCTGCTACATCGTATTGATTTGAAGCTAAATCATGTGTTTCGCTTGGATTTGAAGCTAAACCTTCTACATCGCATTGACTTGATGCTAAATCATGTGTTTGCATGGATTTGATGCAAACTCGTTTGTTTCCACTGCATTTGAAGCTATATCAGTTATGTCGCAAGTATCTGATGCTAAATCGTTTGTTTCGCATGGATTTGAAGCTAAACCTTCTACATCGCATTGATTTGAAGCTAAATCGTGTGTTTTGCATGGATTTTATGCTAACTCGTTTGTTTCCCCTGCATTTGAAGCTATTTCAGTTATATCGCAAGTATCTGTACCTAAATCATTTGTTTCGCATGGATTTGAAGCTAAGCCTTCAACTTCGCATGGATTTGCAGCTACAACATGTGCATCGCTTGGATTTGAAGCTAAACCTTCTACATCGCATTGATTTGAAGCTAAATCGTGTGTTTTGCATGGATTTTATGCTAACTCGTTTGTTTCCCTTGCATTTGAAGCTATACAGTTATATCGCAAGTATCTGATGCTAAATCATTTGTTTCGCCATGGATTTGTAGCTAAACCTTCTACATCGCATTGATTTGAAGATAAATCATATGTTTCGCTTGGATTTGAAGCTAAACCTTCTACATCGCATTGATTTGAAGCTAAATCATGTGTTTCGCATGGATTTGAAGCTAACTCGTTTGTTCGTCTGCATTTGAAGCGATGTCCCTTCTATCGCAAATATCTGAAGCTAAATCATTGGTTTCGCATGGATTTGAATCTAAACCTTCTACATCGCATGATTTGCTCCTAAATCATGTGTTTCGCATGGATTTGATGCTAACCTCGTTTGTTTCCCCTGCGTTTGAAGCTATTTCAGTTATATCGCAGGTATCTGATGCTAAATCATTTGTTTCGCATGGATTTGAATCTAAACCTTCTACATCGCATTGATTTGCTCCTAAATCATGTGTTTCGCATGGATTTGATGCTAACTCGTTTGTTCCCCCTGCATTTGAAGCTATTTCAGTTATATCGCAAGTATCTGATGCTAAATCATTTGTTTCGCTTGGATTTGAAGCTAAAGATTCTACATCGCTTTTATTTGAAGCTAAATCATGAGTTTTGCATGGATTTGATGCTAACTCGTTTATTTCTCCTGTATTTGACGCTATATCACTTCTATCGCAAGTACCTGTACCTAAATCATTTGTTTCGCATGGATTTGAATCTCAGCCTTCTACTTCGCATGGATTTAAACCGAAATGATGTGTATCGCATGGATTTTGAATCTAACTCGTTTGATTCGTCTGCATTTGAAGCTATATCACTTATATCCCAAGTGTTCGATGCTAAATCATTTGTTTCGCATGGATTTGTAGCTAAACCTTCTACATCGCATTGACTTGAAGCTAAATCATGTGTTTCGCTTGGATTTGAAGCTAAACCTTCTACATCGCATTGACTTGAAGCTAAATCATGTGTTTTGCATGGATTTGATGCAAACTCGTTTGTTTCCACTGCATTTGAAGCTATATCAGTTATATCGCAAGTATCTGATGCTAAATCGTTTGTTTCGCATGGATTTGAAGCTAAACCTTCTACATCGCATTGATTTGAAGCTAAATCGTGTGTTTTGCATGGATTTTATGCTAACTCGTTTGTTTCCCCTGCATTTGAAGCTATTTCAGTTATATCGCAAGTATCTGTACCTAAATCATTTGTTTCGCATGGATTTGGAGCTAAGCCTTCTACTTCGCATGGATTTGCAGCTACAACATGTGCATAGCTTGGATTTGAAGCTAAACCTTCTACATCGCATTGATTTGAAGCTAAATCTTGTTTTTTGCGTGGATTTTATGCTAACTCGTTTGTTTCCCTTGCATTTGAAGCTATATCAGTTATATCGCAAGTATCTGATGCTAAATCATTTGTTTCGCATGGATTTGAAGCTAAACCTTCTACATCGCATTGATTTGAAGCTAAATCATATGTTTCGCTTGGATTTGAAGCTAAACCTTCTACATCGCATTGACTTGAAGCTAACTCATGTGTTTTGCATGGATTTGATGCAAACTCGTTTCTTTCCCCTGCATTTGAAGCTATATCAGTTATATCGCAAGTATCTGATGCTAAATCATTTGTTTCGCATGGATTTGAAGCTAAACCTTCTACATCGGATTGATTGGAGCTAAATCGTGCGTTTTGCATGGATTTTATGCTAACTCGTTTGTTTCCCCTGCATTTGAAGCTATTTCAGTTATATCGCAAGTATCTGATGCTAAATCATGTGTTTCGCATGGATTTGAAGCTAAACCCTTCTACATCGCATTGATTTGCAGCTAAATCATGTATTTTGCATGGATTTTATGCTAACTCGTTTGTTTCCCTTGCATTTGAAGCTATATCAGTTATATCGCAAGTATCTGATGCTAAATCATTTGCTTCACATGGATTTGAAGCTAATCCTGCTACATCGTATTGATTTGAAGCTAAATCATATGTTTCGCTTGGATTTGAAGCTAAACCTTCTACATCGCATTGACTTGAAGCTAAATCATGCGTTTTGCATGGATTTGATGCAAACTCGTTTGTTTCCCCTGCATTTGAAGCTATATCAGTTATATCGCAAGTATCTGATGCTAAATCATTTGTTTTCGCATGGATTTGAAGCTAAACCTTCTACATCGCATTGATTTGAAGCTAAATCGTGTGTTTAGCATGGATTTGAAGCTAACTCGTTTGTTTCCCCTGCATTTGTAGCTATTTCAGTTATATCGCAAGTATCTGATGCTAAATCATGTGTTTCGCTTGGATTTGAAGCTAAACCCTCTACATCGCATTGATTTGCAGCTACAACATGTGCAACGCATGGATTTGAAGCTAAACCTTCTACATCGCATTGACTTTGAAGCTAAATCATGCGTTTTGCATGGATTCGATGCAAACTCGTTTGTTTCCCCTGAATTTGAAGCTATATCAGTTATATCGCAAGTATCTGATGCTAAATCATTTGTTTCGCATGGATTTGTAGCTAAACCTTCTACATCGCATTGATTTGAAGCTAAATCATATGTTCCGCTTGGATTTGATGCTAAACCTTCTACATCGCATTGATTTGAAGCTAAATCATGTGTTTCGCATGGATTTGAAGCTAACTCGTTTGTTCGTCTGCATTTGAAGCGATGTCCCTTCTATCGCAAATATCTGAAGCTAAATCATTGGTTTCGCATGGATTTGAATCTAAACCTTCTACATCGCATTGATTTACTCCTAAATCATGTGTTTCGCATGGATTTGATGCTAACTCGTTTGTTTCCCCTGCGTTTGAAGCTATTTCAGTTATATCGCAGGTATCTGATGCTAAATCATTTGTTTCGCATGGATTTGAATCTAAACCTTCTACATCGCATTGATTTGAAGCTACATCATATGTTTCGCTTGGATTTGAAGCCAAACCTTCTACATCGCATTGACTTGAAGCTAAATCATGCGTTTTGCATGGATTTAATGCAAACTCGTTTGTTTCCCCTGCATTTGAAGCTATTTCAGTTATATCGCAAGTATCTGATGCTAAATCATTTGTTTCGCATGGATTTGAAGCTAAACCATCTACATCGCATAATTTGCAGCTAAATCATGTGTTGCGCTTGGATTAGGAGCAAAACCTTTTACATCGCATTGATTTGAAGCTAAATCATGTGTTTCGTTTGGATTTGAAGATATACCTTGTACATCGCTTTGATTTGAAGCTAAATCATGTGTTTTTGCATGGAATTGATGATAACTCGTTTGTTTCCCCTGCATTTGAAGCTATTTCAGTTACATCGCAAGTATCTGATGCTAAATCATTTGTTTCGCATGGATTTGAAGCTAAACCTTCTACATCGCATTGATTTGAAGCTAAATCATGTGTTGCGCTTGGATTTGAACCTATACCTTCTACATCGCATTGATTTGAAGCTATATCATGTGTGTCGTTTGGATTTGAAGATATACCTTGTACATCGCTTTGATTTGAAGCTAAATCATGTGTTTTGCATGGAATTGATGATAACTCGTTTGTTTCCCCTGCATTTGAAGCTATTTCAGTTATATCGCAAGTATCTGAAGCTATATCATTTGCTTCGCATGGATATGAAGTTAAACCTTCTACATAGCATTGATTTGAAGCTAAATCATGGGTTTTGCATGGATTTGATGCTAAACTCGTTCGTTTCCCCTGCATTTGAAGCTATTTTAGTTATATCGCAAGTATCTGATGCTAAATCATGCGTTTCGCTTGGATTTGAAGCTAAACCTTTTACATCGCATTGATTTGCAGCTAAATCATGTCTTTCGCATGGATTTGAAGCTAACTCGTTTGTTTCCCTGCATTTGAAGCTATATCAGATATATCGCAAGTATCTGAAGCTATATCATTTGTTTCGCATGGATTCGAAGCTAAACTTTCTACATCGCATTGATTTGCAGCTAAATCATGTGTTTCGCATGGATTTGAAGCTAACTCGTTTGTTTCCCCTGCATTGAAGCTATATCAGTTATATCGCAAGTATCTGAAGCTAAATCACTTGTTTCGTAAAGATTTGATGTTTAACCTTCTACATCGCATTGATTTGAAGCTAAATCATGTGTTGCGCTTGGATTGGAATCTATACCTTCTACATCGCATTGATTTGAAGCTAAATCATGTGTTTCGTTTGGATTTGAAGCTAAACCTTCTACATCGCATTGATTTGAAGCTAAATCGTGTTTTTTGCGTGGATTTTATGCTAACTCGTTTGTTTCCCTTGCATTTGAAGCTATATCAGTTATATCGCAAGTATCTGATGCTAAATCATTTGTTTCGCATGGATTTGTAGCTAAACCTTCTACATCGCATGATTTGAAGCTAAATCATATGTTTCGCTTGGATTTGAAGCTAAACCTTCTACATCGCATTGATTTGCAGTTACAACATGTGTATCGCATGGATTTGAAGCTAAACCTTCTACATCGCATTGATTTGAAGCTAAATCATATGTTTCGCTTGGATTTGAAGCTAAACCTTCTACATCGCATTGACTTGAAGCTAAATCATGTGTTTTGCATGGATTTGATGCAAACTCGTTTGTTTTCCCTGCATTTGAAGCTATTTCAGTTATATCGCAAGTATCTGATGCTAAATCATGTGTTTCAGCATGGATTTGAAGCTAAACCTTCTACATCGGATTGATTTGGAGCTAAATCGTGCGTTTTTGCATGGATTTTATGCTAACTCGTTTGTTTCCCCTGCATTTGAAGCTATTTCAGTTATATCGCAAGTATCTGATGCTAAATCATTTGTTTCGCATGGATTTGAAGCTAAACCTTCTACATCGCATTGATTTGAGCTAAATCATGTGTTGCGCTTGGATTTGAACCTATACCTTCTACATCGCATTGATTTGAAGCTATATCATGTGTGTCGTTTGGATTTGAAGATATACCTTGTACATCGCTTTGATTTGAAGCTAAATCATGTGTTTTGCATGGAATTGATGATAACTCGTTTGTTTCCCCTGCATTTGAAGCTATTTCAGTTATATCGCAAGTATCTGATGCTAAATCATTTGTTTCGCATGGATTTGAAGCTAAACCTTCTACATCGCATTGATTTGCAGCTAAATCATGTGTTTCGCATGGATTTGAAGCTAACTCGTTTGTTTCCCCTGCATTTGAAGCTATATCAGTTATATCGCAAGTATCTGAAGCTAAATCACTTGTTTCGTATAGATTTGATGTTTAACCTTCTACATCGCATTGATTTGAAGCTAAATCATGCGTTGCGCTTGGATTGGAATCTATACCTTCTACATCGCATTGACTTGAAGCTAAATCATGTGTTTCGCTTGGATTTGAAGCTAAACCTTCTACATCGCATTGACTTGAAGCTAAATCATGTGTTTTGCATGGATTTGATGCAAACTCGTTTGTTTCCACTGCATTTGAAGCTATATCAGTTATATCGCAAGTATCTGATGCTAAATCGTTTGTTTCGCATGGATTTGAAGCTAAACCTTCTACAACGCATTGATTTGAAGCTAAATCGTGTGTTTTGCATGGATTTTATGCTAACTCGTTTGTTTCCCCTGCATTTGAAGCTATTTCAGTTATATCGCAAGTATCTGTACCTAAATCATTTGTTTCGCATGGATTTGAAGCTAAGCCTTCTACTTCGCATGGATTTGCAGCTACAACATGTGCATCGCTTGGATTTGAAGCTAAACCTTCTACATCGCATTGATTTGAAGCTAAATCGTGTGTTTTGCATGGATTTTATGCTAACTCGTTTGTTTCCCTTGCATTTGAAGCTATATCAGTTATATCGCAAGTATCTGATGCTAAATCATTTGTTTCGCATGGATTTGTAGCTAAACCTTCTACATCGCATTGATTTGAAGTTAAATCATATGTTTCGCTTGGATTTGAAGCTAAACCTTCTACATCGCATTGATTTGCAGCTACAACATGTGCATCGCATGGATTTGAAGCTAAACCTTCTACATCGCATTGATTTGAAGCTAAATCGTGTGTTTTGCATGGATTTTATGCTAACTCGTTTGTTTCCCTTGCATTTGAAGCTATATCAGTTATATCGCAAGTATCTGATGCTAAATCATTTGCTTCACATGGATTTGAAGGTAATCCTGCTACATCGTATTGATTTGAAGCTAAATCATGTGTTTCGCTTGGATTTGAAGCTAAACCTTCTAAATCGCATTGACTTGATGCTAAACCATGTGTTTTGCATGGATTTGATGCAAACTCGTTTGTTTCCACTGCATTTGAAGCTATATCAGTTATGTCGCAAGTATCTGATGCTAAATCGTTTGTTTCGCATGGATTTGAAGCTAAACCTTCTACATCGCATTGATTTGAAGCTAAATCGTGTGTTTTGCATGGATTTTATGCTAACTCGTTTGTTTCCCCTGCATTTGAAGCTATTTCAGTTATATCGCAAGTATCTGTACCTAAATCATTTGTTTCGCATGGATTTGAAGCTAAGCCTTCAACTTCGCATGGATTTGCAGCTACAACATGTGCATCGCTTGGATTTGAAGCTAAACCTTCTACATCGCATTGATTTGAGCTAAATCGTGTGTTTTGCATGGATTTTATGCTAACTCGTTTGTTTCCCTTGCATTTGAAGCTATATCAGTTATATCGCAAGTACTGATGCTAAATCATTTGTTTCGCATGGATTTGTAGCTAAACCTTCTACATCGCATTGATTTGAAGCTAAATCATATGTTTCGCTTGGATTTGCAGCTAAACCTTCTACATCGCATTGATTTGAAGCTAAATCATGTGTTTCGCATGGATTTGATGCTAACTCGTTTGTTTCCCCTGCGTTTGAAGCTATTTCAGTTATATCGCAGTTATCTGATGCTAAATCATTTGTTTCGCATGGATTTGAATCTAAACCTTCTACATCGCATTGATTTGCTCCTAAATCATGTGTTTCGCATGGATTTGATGCTAACTCGTTTATTCCCCCTGCATTTGAAGCTATTTCAGTTATATCGCAAGTATCTGATGCTAAATCATTTGTTTCGCTTGGATTTGAAGCTAAAGATTCTACATCGCTTTTATTTGAAGCTAAATCATGAGTTTTGCATGGATTTGATGCTAACTCGTTTATTTCTCCTGTATTTGAAGCTATATCACTTCTATCGCAAGTACCTGTACCTAAATCATTTGTTTCGCATGGATTTGAATCTCAGCCTTCTACTTCGCATGGATTTAAACCGAAATGATGTGTATCGCATGGATTTTGAATCTAACTCGTTTGATTCGTCTGCATTTGAAGCTATATCACTTATATCCCAAGTGTTCGATGCTAAATCATTTGTTTCGCATGGATTTGTAGCTAAACCTTCTACATCGCATTGACTTGAAGCTAAATCATGTGTTTCGCTTGGATTTGAAGCTAAACCTTCTACATCGCATTGACTTGAAGCTAAATCATGTGTTTTGCATGGATTTGATGCAAACTCGTTTGTTTCCACTGCATTTGAAGCTATATCAGTTATATCGCAAGTATCTGATGCTAAATCGTTTGTTTCGCATGGATTTGAAGCTAAACCTTCTACGTCGCATTGATTTGAAGCTAAATCGTGTGTTTTGCATGGATTTTATGCTAACTCGTTTGTTTCCCCTGCATTTGAAGCTATTTCAGTTATATCGCAAGTATCTGTACCTAAATCATTTGTTTCGCATGGATTTGAAGCTAAGCCTTCTACTTCGCATGGATTTGCAGCTACAACATGTGCATCGCTTGGATTTGAAGCTAAACCTTCTACATCGCATTGATTTGAAGCTAAATCGTGTTTTTTGCGTGGATTTTATGCTAACTCGTTTGTTTCCCTTGCATTTGAAGCTATATCAGTTATATCGCAAGTATCTGATGCTAAATCATTTGTTTCGCATGGATTTGTAGCTAAACCTTCTACATCGCATTGATTTGAAGCTAAATCATATGTTTCGCTTGGATTTGAAGCTAAACCTTCTACATCGCATTGATTTGCAGCTAAATCATGTATTTTGCATGGATTTTATGCTAACTCGTTTGTTTCCCTTGCATTTGAAGCTATATCAGTTATATCGCAAGTATCTGATGCTAAATCATTTGCTTCACATGGATTTGAAGCTAATCCTGCTACATCGTATTGGTTTGAAGCTAAATCATGTGTTTTCGCTTGGATTTGAAGCTAAACCTTCTACATCGCATTGACTTGATGCTAAATCATGTGTTTTGCATGGATTTGATGCAAACTCGTTTGTTTCCACTGCATTTGAAGCTATATCAGTTATGTCGCAAGTATCTGATGCTAAATCGTTTGTTTTCGCATGGATTTGAAGCTAAACCTTCTACATCGCATTGATTTGAAGCTAAATCGTGTGTTTTGCATGGATTTTATGCTAACTCGTTTGTTTCCCCTGCATTTGAAGCTATTTCAGTTATATCGCAAGTATCTGTACCTAAATCATTTGTTTCGCATGGATTTGAAGCTAAGCCTTCAACTTCGCATGGATTTGCAGCTACAACATGTGCATCGCTTGGATTTGAAGCTAAACCTTCTACATCGCATTGATTTGAAGCTAAATCGTGTGTTTTGCATGGATTTTATGCTAACTCGTTTGTTTCCCTTGCATTTGAAGCTATATCAGTTATATCGCAAGTATCTGATGCTAAATCATTTGTTTCGCATGGATTTGTATTCTAAACGTTCTACAATCGCATTGATTTGAAGCTAAATCATATGTTTCGCTTGGATTTGAAGCTAAACCTTCTACATCGCATTGATTTGAAGCTAAATCATGTGTTTCGCATGGATTTGAAGCTAACTCGTTTGTTCGTCTGCATTTGAAGCGATGTCCCTTCTATCGCAAATATCTGAAGCTAAATCATTGGTTTCGCATGGATTTGAATCTAAACCTTCTACATCGCATTGATTTGCTCCTAAATCATGTGTTTCGCATGGATTTGATGCTAACTCGTTTGTTTCCCCTGCGTTTGAAGCTATTTCAGTTATATCGCAGGTATCTGATGCTAAATCATTTGTTTCGCATGGATTTGAATCTAAACCTTCTACATCGCATTGATTTGCTCCTAAATCATGTGTTTCGCATGGATTTGATGCTAACTCGTTTGTTCCCCTGCATTTGAAGCTATTTCAGTTATATCGCAAGTATCTGATGCTAAATCATTTGTTTCGCTTGGATTTGAAGCTAAAGATTCTACATCGCTTTTATTTGAAGCTAAATCATGAGTTTTGCATGGATTTGATGCTAACTCGTTTATTTCTCCTGTATTTGAAGCTATATCACTTCTATCGCAAGTACCTGTACCTAAATCATTTGTTTCGCATGGATTTGAATCTCAGCCTTCTACTTCGCATGGATTTAAACCGAAATGATGTGTATCGCATGGATTTTGAATCTAACTCGTTTGATTCGTCTGCATTTGAAGCTATATCACTTATATCCCAAGTGTTCGATGCTAAATCATTTGTTTCGCATGGATTTGTAGCTAAACCTTCTACATCGCATTGACTTGAAGCTAAATCATGTGTTTCGCTTGGATTTGAAGCTAAACCTTCTACATCGCATTGACTTGAATCTAAATCATGTGTTTTGCATGGATTTGATGCAAACTCGTTTGTTTCACTGCATTTGAAGCTATATCAGTTATATCGCAAGTATCTGATGCTAAATCGTTTGTTTCGCATGGATTTGAAGCTAAACCTTCTACGTCGCATTGATTTGAAGCTAAATCGTGTGTTTTGCATGGATTTTATGCTAACTCGTTTGTTTCCCCTGCATTTGAAGCTATTTCAGTTATATCGCAAGTATCTGTACCTAAATCATTTGTTTCGCATGGATTTGAAGCTAAGCCTTCTACTTCGCATGGATTTGCAGCTACAACATGTGCATCGCTTGGATTTGAAGCTAAACCTTCTACATCGCATTGATTTGAAGCTAAATCGTGTTTTTTGCGTGGATTTTATGCTAACTCGTTTGTTTCCCTTGCATTTGAAGCTATATCAGTTATATCGCAAGTATCTGATGCTAAATCATTTGTTTCGCATGGATTTGTAGCTAAACCTTCTACATCGCATTGATTTGAAGCTAAATCATATGTTTCGCTTGGATTTGAAGCTAAACCTTCTACATCGCATTGATTTGCAGTTACAACATGTGTATCGCATGGATTTGAAGCTAAACCTTCTACATCGCATTGATTTGAAGCTAAATCATATGTTTCGCTTGGATTTGAAGCTAAACCTTCTACATCGCATTGACTTGAAGCTAAATCATGTGTTTTGCATGGATTTGATGCAAACTCGTTTGTTTCCCCTGCATTTGAAGCTATATCAGTTATATCGCAAGTATCTGATGCTAAATCATTTGTTTCGCATGGATTTGAAGCTAAACCTTCGACATCGGATTGATTTGGAGCTAAATCGTGCGTTTTGCATGGATTTTATGCTAACTCGTTTGTTTCCCCTGCATTTGAAGCTATATCACTTATATCGCAAGTATCTGATGCTAAATCATTTGTTTCGCATGGATTTGAAGCTAAACCTTCTACATCGCATTGATTTGCAGCTACAACATGTGCAACGCATGGATTTGAAGCTGAACCTTCTACATCGCATTGATTTGAAGCTAAATCGTGTGTTTTGCATGGATTTTATGCTAACTCGTTTGTTTCCCTTGCATTTGAAGCATATCAGTTATATCGCAAGTATCTGATAATAAATCATTTGTTTCGCATGGATTTGTAGCTAAACCTTCTACATCGCATTGATTTGAAGCTAAATCATATGTTTCGCTGGATTTGAAGCTAAACCTTCTACATCGCATTGATTTGAAGCTAAATCATGTGTTTCGCTTGAATTTGAAGCTATACCCTCTACATCGCTTTGATTTGAAGCTTAATCATGTGTTTTGCATGGATTTGATGCTAACTTGTTTGTTTCCCCTGCGTTTGAAGCTATTTCAGTTATATCGCAAGTATCTGATGCTAAATCATTTGTTTCGCATGGATTTGAAGCTAAACCTTCTACATCGCATTGATTTGCAGCTAAATTATGTGTTTTGCATGGATTTTATGCTAACTTGTTCGTTCGCCTGCATTTGATGATATATCATTTATATCACAAGTGTTTGAATCTGAATAATTTGTTTCTCATGGATTTGAAGCTAAACCTTCTACCTCGTATCGATTTGAAGCAAAATTATATGTATCGCATGGCTTTTGAAGCTACCCCGTTTGAATCGTCTGCATTGGCAGCTATATCACTTATATCACAAGTGTTTGAAGCTAAATCATTTGTTTCGCAAGGATTTGAAGCTAAACCTTCTACATCGCATTGATTTGCAGCTAAATCATGTGTTTTGCATGGATTTTATGCTAACTCGTTTGTTTCCCTTGCATTTGAAGCTATATCAGTTATATCGCAAGTATCTGATGCTAAATCATTTGCTTCACATGGATTTGAAGCTAATCCTGCTACATCGTATTGATTTGAAGCTAAATCATTTGTTTCGCAAGGATTTGTAGCTAAACCTTCTCCATCGCATTGATTTGAAGCTAAATCATATGTTTCGCTTGGATTTGAAGCTAAACCTTCTACATCGCATTGACTTGAAGCTAAATCATGCGTTTTGCATGGATTTGATGCAACCTCGTTTGTTTCCCCTGCATTTGAAGCTATATCGGTTATATCGCAAGTATCTGATGCTAAATCATTTGTTTCGCATGGATTTGAAGCTAAGCCTTCTACTTCGCATTGATTTGAAGCTAAATCGTGTGTTTAGCATGGATTTGAAGCTAACTCGTTTGTTCCCCCTGCATTTGAAGCTATTTCAGTTATATCGCAAGTATCTGATGCTAAATCATTTGTTTCGCTTGGATTTGAAGCTAAAGATTCTACATCGCTTTTATTTGAAGCTAAATCATGTGTTTTGCATGGATTTAATGCTAACTCGTTTATTTCTCCTGTATTTGAAGCTATATCACTTCTATCGCAAGTACCTGTACCTAAATCATTTGTTTCGCATGGATTTGAATCTCAGCCTTCTACTTCGCATGGATTTAAACCGAAATGATGTGTATCGCATGGATTTTGAATCTAACTCGTTTGATTCGTCTGCATTTGAAGCTATATCACTTATATGCCAAGTGTTCGATGCTAAATCATTTGTTTCGCATGGATTTGTAGCTAAACCTTCTACATCGCATTGACTTGAAGCTAAATCATGTGTTTCGCTTGGATTTGAAGCTAATCCTTCTACATCGCATTGACTTGAAGCTAAATCATGTGTTTTGCATGGATTTGATGCAAACTCGTTTGTTTCCACTGCATTTGAAGCTATATCAGTTATATCGCAAGTATCTGATGCTAAATCGTTTGTTTCGCATGGATTTGAAGCTAAACCTTCTACATCGCATTGATTTGAAGCTAAATCGTGTGTTTTGCATGGATTTTATGCTAACTCGTTTGTTTCCCCTGCATTTGAAGCTATTTCAGTTATATCGCAAGTATCTGTACCTAAATCATTTGTTTCGCATGGATTTGAAGCTAAGCCTTCTACTTCGCATGGATTTGCAGCTACAACATGTGCATCGCTTGGATTTGAAGCTAAACCTTCTACATCGCATTGATTTGAAGCTAAATCGTGTGTTTTGCATGGATTTTATGCTAACTCGTTTGTTTCCCTTGCATTTGAAGCTATATCAGTTATATCGCAAGTATCTGATGCTAAATCATTTGTTTCGCATGGATTTGTAGCTAAACCTTCTACATCGCATTGATTTGAAGCTAAATCATATGTTTCGCTTGGATTTGAAGCTAAACCTTCTACATCGCATTGATTTGCAGTTACAACATGTGTATCGCATGGATTTGAAGCTAAACCTTCTACATCGCATTGATTTGAAGCTAAATCATATGTTTCGCTTGGATTTGAAGCTAAACCTTCTACATCGCATTGACTTGAAGCTAAATCATGTGTTTTGCATGGATTTGATGCAAACTCGTTTGTTTCCCCTGCATTTGAAGCTATATCAGTTATATCGCAAGTATCTGATGCTAAATCATTTGTTTCGCATGGATTTGAAGCTAAACCTTCTACATCGGATTGATTTGGAGCTAAATCGTGCGTTTTGCATGGATTTTATGCTAACTCGTTTGTTTCCCCTGCATTTGAAGCTATTTCAGTTATATCGCAAGTATCTGATGCTAAATCATGTGTTTCGCATGGATTTGAAGCTAAACCTTCTACATCGCATTGATTTGCAGCTAAATCATGTGTTTCGCATGGATTTGAAGCTAACTCGTTTGTTCGTCTGCATTTGAAGCGATGTCCCTTCTATCGCAAATATCTGAAGCTAAATCATTGGTTTCGCATGGATTTGATTCTAAACCTTCTACATCGCATTGATTTGCTCCTAAATCATGTGTTTCGCATGGATTTGATGCAAACTCGTTTGTTTCCCCTGCATTTGAAGTTATATCAGTTATATCGCAAGTATCTGTACCTAAATCATTTGTTTCGCATGGATTTGAAGCTAAGCCTTCTACTTCGCATGGATTTAATGCTAAATGATGTGTATCGCATGGATTTTGAAGCTAACTCGTTTGATTCGTCTGCATTTGAAGCTATATCACTTATATCCCAAGTGTTTGATGCTAAATCATTTGTTTCGCAAGGATTTGTAGCTAAACCTTCTCCATCGCATTGATTTGAAGCTAAATCATATGTTTCGCTTGGATTTGAAGCTAAACCTTCTACATCGCATTGACTTGAAGCTAAATCATGCGTTTTGCATGGATTTGATGCAAACTCGTTTGTTTCCCCTGCATTTGAAGCTATATCAGTTATATCGCAAGTATCTGATGCTAAATCATTTGTTTCGCATGGATTTGAAGCTAAACCTTCTACATCGCATTGATTTGAAGCTAAATTGTGTGTTTAGCATGGATTTGAAGCTAACTCGTTTGTTTCCCCTGCATTTGAAGCTATTTCAGTTATATCGCAAGTATCTGATGCTAAATCATGTGTTTCGCTTGGATTTGAAGCTAAACCCTCTACATCGCATTGATTTGCAGCTACAACATGTGCAACGCATGGATTTGAAGCTAAACCTTCTACATCGCATTGATTTGAAGCTAAATCGTGTGTTTTGCATGGATTTTATGCTAACTCGTTTGTTTCCCTTGCATTTGAAGCTATATCAGTTATATCGCAAGTATCTGATGCTAAATCATTTGTTTCGCATGGATTTGTAGCTAAACCTACTACATCGCATTGATTTGAAGCTAAATCATATGTTTCGCTTGGATTTGAAGCTAAACCTTCTACATCGCATTTATTTGAAGCTAAATCATGTGTTTCGCTTGAATTTGAAGCTATACCCTCTACATCGCTTTGATTTGAAGCTTAATCATGTGTTTTGCATGGATTTGATGCTAACTCGTTTGTTTCCCCTGCGTTTGAAGCTATTTCAGGTATATCGCAAGTATCTGATGCTAAATCATTTGCTTCACATGGATTTGAAGGTAATCCTGCTACATCGTATTGATTTGAAGCTAAATCATGTGTTTCGCATGGATTTGAAGCTAACTCGTTTGTTCGTCTGCATTTGAAGCGATGTCCCTTCTATCGCAAATATCTGAAGCTAAATCATTGGTTTCGCATGGATTTGAATCTAAACCTTCTACATCGCATTGATTTGTTCCTAAATCATGTGTTTCGCATGGATTTGATGCTAACTCGTTTGTTTCCCCTGCGTTTGAAGCTATTTCAGTTATATCGCAGGTATCTGATGCTAAATCATTTGTTTCGCATGGATTTGAAGCTAACCCTTCTACATCGCATTGATTTGCTCCTAAATCATGTGTTTCGCATGGATTTGATGCTAACTCGTTTGTTCCCCCTGCATTTGAAGCTATTTCAGTTATATCGCAAGTATCTGATGCTAAATCGTTTGTTTCGCATGGATTTGAAGCTAAACCTTCTACATCGCATTGATTTGAAGCTAAATCGTGTGTTTTTCATGGATTTTATGCTAACTCGTTTGTTTCCCCTGCATTTGAAGCTATTTCAGTTATATCGCAAGTATCTGTACCTAAATCATTTGTTTCGCATGGATTTGAAGCTCAGCCTTCTACTTCGCATGGATTTGCAGCTACAACATGTGCATCGCTTGGATTTGAAGCTAAACCTTCTACATCGCATTGATTTGAAGCTAAATCGTGTGTTCTGCATGGATTTTATGCTAACTCGTTTGTTTCCCATGCATTTGAAGCTATATCAGTTATATCGCAAGTATCTGATGCTAAATCATTTGTTTCGCATGGATTTGTAGCTAAACCTTCTACATCGCATTGATTTGAAGCTAAATCATATGTTTCGCTTGGATTTGAAGCTAAACCTTCTACATCGCATTGATTTGAAGCTAAATCATGTGTTTCGCTTGAATTTGAAGCTATACCCTGTACATCGCTTTGATTTGAAGCTTAATCATGTGTTTTGCATGGATTTGATGCTAACTCGTTTGTTTCCCCTGCGTTTGAAGCTATTTCAGTTATATCGCAAGTATCTGATGCTAAATCATTTGTTTCGCATGGATTTGAATCTAAACCTTCTACCTCGTATCGATTTGAAGCAAAATTATATGTATCGCATGGCTTTTGAAGCTACCCCGTTTGAATCGTCTGCATTGGCAGCTATATCACTTATATCACAAGTGTTTGAATCTGAATAATTTGTTTCGCATGGATTTGAAGCTAAACCTTCTACCTCGTATCGATTTGAAGCAAAATTATATGTATCGCATGGCTTTTGAAGCTATCCCGTTTGAATCGTCTGCATTGGCAGCTATATCACTTATATCACAAGTGTTTGAAGCTAAATCATTTGTTTCGCAAGGATTTGAAGCTAAACCTTCTACATCGCATTCATTTGAAACTAAATCATGTGTTTCGCTTGGATTTGAGGCTAAACCTTCTCCATCGCATTGATTTGAAGCTAAATCATGTGTTTTGCATGGATTTGATGCAAACTCGTTTGTTTCCCCTGCATTTGAAGCTATATCAGTTATATCGCAAGAATCTGATGCTAAAACATTTGTTTCGCATGGATTTGAAGCTAAACCTTCTACATTGCATTGATTTGAAGCTAAATCGTGTGTTTTGCATGGATTTTATGCTAACTCGTTTGTTTCCCCTGCATTTGAAGCTATATCAGTTATATCGCAAGTATCTGATGCTAAATCATTTGTTTCGCATGGATTTGGAGCTAAACCTTCTACATCGCATTGATTTGGAGCTAAATCGTGCGTTTTGCATGGATTTTATGCTAACTCGTTTGTTTCCCCTGCATTTGAAGCTATTTCAGTTATATCGCAAGTATCTGATGCTAAATCATGTGTTTCGCATGGATTTGAAGCTAAACCTTCTACATCGCATTGATTTGCAGCTAAATCATGTATTTTGCATGGATTTTATGCTAACTAGTTTGTTTCCCTTGCATTTGAAGCTATATCAGTTATATCGCAAGTATCTGATGCTAAATCATTTGCTTCACATGGATTTGAAGCTAATCCTGCTACATCGTATTGATTTGAAGCTAAATCATGTGTTTCGCATGGATTTGAAGCTAACTCGTTTGTTCGTCTGCATTTGAAGCGATGTCCCTTCTATCGCAAATATCTGAAGCTAAATCATTGGTTTCGCATGGATTTGAATCTAAACCTTCTACATCGCATTGATTTGCTCCTAAATCATGTGTTTCGCATGGATTTGATGCTAACTCGTTTGTTTCCCCTGCATTCGAAGCTATATCATTTATATCGCAAGTATCTGATGCTAAATCATTTGTTTCGCATGGATTTGAAGCCAAACCATCTACATCGCATTGATTTGAAGCTAAATCATGTGTTTTGCATGGATTTTATGCTAACTCGTTTGTTTCCCCTGCATTTGAAGCTACATCACTTATATCGCAAGTATCTGAATCTAAATCATGTGTTTCGCTTGAATTTGAAGCTATACCTTCTACATCTCATTGATTTGAAGCTAAAACATGTGTATTGCACGGATTTTGAAGCTAAACCTTCTACATCGCATTGATTTGAAGCTAAATCATGTGTTTCGCTTGAATTTGAAGCTAAACCTTCTACATTGCATTTATTTGAAGCTAAATTATGTCTTTCGCTTGGATTTGAAGCTTACTCGTTTGTTCCGTCTGCATTTTATGCTACATCTCTTATGTCGCAAGTATTTGAAGAAAAATCATGTGTTTTGCATGGATTTGAATCTAACTCGTATGTTTCGACTGCATTTGAATCTATATCTCTTGTATCGCAAGTATCTGATGCTAAATCATTTGTTTCGCATGGATTTGAAACTAAACCTTCTACATCGCATTGATTTGCAGCTAAATCATGTGTTTTGCATGGATTTGAAGCTCAACCTTCCACATCGCTTTGACTTGAAGCTAAATCCTGTGTTTTGCATGGATTTGATGCTAACTCGTTTGTTCCCCCTGCATTTGAAGCTATATCAGTTATATCGCAAGTATCTGTACCTAAATCATTTGTTTCGCATGGATTTGAAGCTAAGCCTTCTACTTCGCATGGATTTAATGCTAAATGATGTGTATCGCATGGATTTTGAAGCTAACTCGTTTGATTCGTCTGCATTTGAAGCTATATCACTTATATCCCAAGTGTTTGATGCTAAATCATTTGTTTCGCAAGGATTTGTAGCTAAACCTTCTCCATCGCATTGATTTGAAGATAAATCATATGTTTCGCTTGGATTTGAAGCTAAACCTTCTACATCGCATTGACTTGCAGCTACAACATGTGCATCGCATGGATTTGAAGCTAAACCTTCTACATCGCATTGATTTGAAGCTAAATCGTGTGTTTTGCATGGATTTTATGCTAACTCGTATGTTTCGACTGCATTTGAATCTATATCTCTTATATCGCAAGTATCTGATGCTAAATCATTTATTTCGCATGGATTTGAAACTAAACCTTCTACATCGTATTTATTTGAAGCTAAATTATGTCTTTCGCTTGGATTTGAAGCTTACTCGTTTGTTCCGTCTGCATTTTATGCTACATCTCTTATGTCGCAAGTATTTGAAGAAAAATCATGTGTTTTGCATGGATTTGAAGCTAACTCGTATGTTTCGACTGCATTTGAATCTATATCTCTTATATCGCAAGTATCTGATGCTAAATCATTTGTTTCGCATGGATTTGAAACTAAACCTTCTACACCGCATTGATTTGCAGCTAAATCATGTGTTTTGCATGGATTTGAAGCCCAACCTTCCACATCGCTTTGACTTGAAGCTAAATCCTGTGTTTTGCATGGATTTGATGCTAACTCGTTTGTTCCCCCTGCATTTGAAGCTATATCAGTTATATCGGAAGTATCTGATGCTAAATCGTTTGTTTCGCATGGATTTGAAGCTAAACCTTCTACATCGCATTGATTTGAAGCTAAATCGTGTGTTTTGCATGGATTTTATGCTAACTCGTTTGTTTCCCCTGCATTTGAAGCTATATCATTTATATCGCAAGTATCTGATGCTAAATCATTTGTTTCGCATGGATTTGAAGCTAAACCATCTACATCGCATTGATTTGAAGCTAAATCATGTGTTCTGCATGGATTTGATGCTAACTCGTTTGTTCCCCCTGCATTTGAAGCTATTTCAGTTATTTCGCAAGTATCTGATGCTAAATCATTTGTTTCGCTTGGATTTGAAGCTAAAGATTCTACATCGCTTTTATTTGAAGCTAAATCATGTGTTTTGCATGGATTTGATGCTAACTCGTTTATTTCTCCTGTATTTGAAGCTATATCACTTCTATCGCAAGTATCTGTACCTAAATCATTTGTTTCGCATGGATTTGAAGCTCAGCCTCCTACTTCGCATGGATTTAAACCTAAATGATGTTTATCGCATGGATTTTGAATCTAACTCGTTTGATTCATCTGCATTTGAAGCTATATCACTTATATCCCATGTGTTCGATGCTAAATCATTTGTTTCGCATGTATTTGTTGCTAAACCTTCTACATCGCATTGACTTGAAGTTAAATCATGTGTTTCGCTTGGATTTGAAGCTAAACCTTCTACATCGCATTGACTTGAAGCTAAATCATGTGTTTCCCATGGATTTGATGCAAACTCGTTTGTTTCCCCTGCAATTGAAGCTATATCAGTTATATCGCAAGTATCTGATGATAAATCATTTGTTTCGCATGGATTTGAAGCTAAATCTTCTACGTCGCATTGATTTGAAGCTAAATCGTGTGTTTTGG
This sequence comes from Megalopta genalis, assembly GCF_051020955.1. Taxonomy (NCBI): domain Eukaryota; kingdom Metazoa; phylum Arthropoda; class Insecta; order Hymenoptera; family Halictidae; genus Megalopta; species Megalopta genalis. Next base: position 9,965 of record NW_027477767.1, on the reverse strand, counting down.
AAGGATTTGATGCAAACTCGTTTGTTTCCACTGCATTTGAAGCTATATCAGTTATATCGCAAGTATCTGATGCTAAATCGTTTGTTTCGCATGGATTTGAAGCTAAACCTTCTACATCGCATTGATTTGAAGCTAAATCGTGTGTTTCGCTTGAACTTGAAGCTAAACCTTCTACATCGCATTTATTTGAAGCTAAATTATGTCTTGCGCTTGGATTTGAAGCTTACTCGATTGTTCCGTCTGCATTTTATGCTATATCTCTTATGTCGCAAGTATTTGAAGAAAAATCATGTGTTTTGCATGGATTTGAAGCTAACTCGTATATTTCGACTGCATTTGAATCTATATCTCTTATATCGCAAGTATCTGATGCTAAATCATTTGTTTCGCATGGATTTGAAGCTAAGCCTTCTATTTCGCATGGATTTAAAGCTAAATGATGTGTTTCGCGTGGTTTTGAAGCTAACTCGTTCGTTTCGCCTGCATTCGATGCAATATCACTTCTATCCCTAGTATCTGAAGCTAAATCATTTGTTTCGCATGGATTTGAAGCTAAACCTTCTACATCGTATTGATTTGATGCTTAATCATTTGTTTTGCATGGATTTGAAGCTAAGCCTTCTATTTCGCATGGATTTAAAGCTAAATGATGTTTATCGCATGGATTTTGAAGCTAACTCGTTTGATTCGTCTGCATTTGAAGCTATATCACTTATATCCCAATTGTTTGATGCTAAATCATTTGTTCCGCATGGATTTGAAGCTAAACCTTCTACATCGCATTGATTTGAAGCTAAATCATGTGTCTTGCTTAGATTTCTTGCTAACTCGTTCGTTTTGCCTGCATTTGATGCTATATCACTTATATCGCTAGTATCTGAAGCTAAATCATTTGTTTCGCATGGATTTGAAGCTAAACCTTCAACATCGCATTGATTTGAAGCTTATTGTGTGATTCGCTTGGATTTGAAGCTAACTCGTTTGTTTCGCCTGCATTTGATGCTATTTCAGTTATATCGCAAGTATCTAATGTTAAATCATGTGTTTCGCTAGGAATTTGAAGCTAAACCTTCTACATCGCATTGATTTGAAGCTAAATCATGTGTTTTGCATGGATTTTATGCTAACTCGTTTGTTTCCCCTGCATTTGAAGCTATATCAGTTATATCGCAAGTATCTGAAGCTAAATCATTTGTTTCGCATGGATTTGAAGCTATGCCTCCTACTTCGCATGGATTTAAGGCTAAATCATGTGTTTCGCGTGGATTTGAAGCTAACTCGTTCGTTTCGCCTGCATTCGATGCTATATCACTTCTATCGATAGTATCTGAAGCTAAATCATTTGTTTCGTATGGATTTGAAGCTAAACCTTCTACATCGTATTGATTCGATGCTGAAACATTTGTTTTGCATGGATTTGAAGCTAAGCCTTCTATTTCGCAAGTATTTGAAGAAAAATCATGTGTTTTGCATGGATTTGAAGCTAACTCGTATGTTTCGACTGCATTTGAATCTATATCTCTTATATCGCAAGTATCTGATGCTAAATCATTTGTTTCGCATGGATTTGAAACTAAACCTTCTACATCGCATTGATTTGCAGCTAAATCATGTGTTTTGCATGGATTTGAAGCTCAACCTTCCACATCGCTTTGACTTGAAGCTAAATCATGTGTTTTGCATGGATTTGATGCTGACTCGTTTGTTCCCCCTGCATTTGAAGCTATATCAGTTATATCGGAAGTATCTGATGCTAAATCATTTGTTTCGCTTGAATTTGAAGCTAAACCTTCAGCATCGCATTGATTTGCAACTAAATCATATGTTTCGCTTGGATTTGAAGCTAAACCTTCTACATCGCATTGACTTGAAGCTAAATCATGTGTTTTGCATGGATTTGATGCAAACTCGTTTGTTTCCCCTGCATTTGAAGTTATATCAGTTATATCGCAAGTATCTGTACCTAAATCATTTGTTTCGCATGGATTTGAAGCTAAGCCTTCTACTTCGCATGGATTTAATGCTAAATGATGTGTATCGCATGGATTTTGAAGCTAACTCGTTTGATTCGACTGCATTTGAAGCTATATCACTTATATCCCAAGTGTTTGATGCTAAATCATTTGTTTCGCAAGGATTTGTAGCTAAACCTTCTCCATCGCATTGATTTGAAGATAAATCATATGTTTCGCTTGGATTTGAAGCTAAACCTTCTACATCGCATTGACTTGAAGCTAAATCGTGCGTTTTGCATGGATTTGATGCAAACTCGTTTGTTTCCCCTGCATTTGAAGCTATATCAGTTATATCTCAAGTATCTGATGCTAACTCTTTTGTTTCGCATGGATATTTTGAAAGCTAAACCTTCTACATCGCATTGATTTGAAGTTAAATCGTGTGTTTAGCATGGATTTGAAGCTAACTCGTTTGTTTCCCCTGCATTTGAAGCTATTTCAGTTATATCGCAAGTATCTGATGCTAAATCATGTGTTTCGCTTGGATTTGAAGCTAAACCCTCTACATCGCATTGATTTGCAGCTACAACATGTGCATCGCATGGATTTGAAGCTAAACCTTCTACATCGCATTGATTTGAAGCTAAATCATGTGTCTTGCTTAGATTTCTTGCTAACTCGTTCGTTTTGCCTGCATTTGATGCTATATCACTTATATCGCTAGTATCTGAAGCTAAATCATTTGTTTCGCATGGATTTGAAGCTAAACCTTCAACATCGCATTGATTTGAAGCTTATTGTGTGATTCGCTTGGATTTGAAGCTAACTCGTTTGTTTCGCCTGCATTTGATGCTATTTCAGTTATATCGCAAGTATCTAATGTTAAATCATGTGTTTCGCTAGGAATTTGAAGCTAAACCTTCTACATCGCATTGATTTGAAGCTAAATCATGTGTTTTGCATGGATTTTATGCTAACTCGTTTGTTTCCCCTGCATTTGAAGCTATATCAGTTATATCGCAAGTATCTGAAGCTAAATCATTTGTTTCGCATGGATTTGAAGCTATGCCTCCTACTTCGCATGGATTTAAGGCTAAATCATGTGTTTCGCGTGGATTTGAAGCTAACTCGTTCGTTTCGCCTGCATTCGATGCTATATCACTTCTATCGATAGTATCTGAAGCTAAATCATTTGTTTCGTATGGATTTGAAGCTAAACCTTCTACATCGTATTGATTCGATGCTGAAACATTTGTTTTGCATGGATTTGAAGCTAAGCCTTCTATTTCGCAAGTATTTGAAGAAAAATCATGTGTTTTGCATGGATTTGAAGCTAACTCGTATGTTTCGACTGCATTTGAATCTACATCTCTTATATCGCAAGTATCTGATGCTAAATCATTTGTTTCGCATGGATTTGAAACTAAACCTTCTACATCGCATTGATTTGCAGCTAAATCATGTGTTTTGCATGGATTTGAAGCTCAACCTTCCACATCGCTTTGACTTGAAGCTAAATCATGTGTTTTGCATGGATTTGATGCTGACTCGTTTGTTCCCCCTGCATTTGAAGCTATATCAGTTATATCGGAAGTATCTGATGCTAAATCATTTGTTTCGCTTGAATTTGAAGCTAAACCTTCAGCATCGCATTGATTTGCAACTAAATCATATGTTTCGCTTGGATTTGAAGCTAAACCTTCTACATCGCATTGACTTGAAGCTAAATCATGTGTTTTGCATGGATTTGATGCAAACTCGTTTGTTTCCCCTGCATTTGAAGTTATATCAGTTATATCGCAAGTATCTGTACCTAAATCATTTGTTTCGCATGGATTTGAAGCTAAGCCTTCTACTTCGCATGGATTTAATGCTAAATGATGTGTATCGCATGGATTTTGAAGCTAACTCGTTTGATTCGACTGCATTTGAAGCTATATCACTTATATCCCAAGTGTTTGATGCTAAATCATTTGTTTCGCAAGGATTTGTAGCTAAACCTTCTCCATCGCATTGATTTGAAGATAAATCATATGTTTCGCTTGGATTTGAAGCTAAACCTTCTACATCGCATTGACTTGAAGCTAAATCGTGCGTTTTGCATGGATTTGATGCAAACTCGTTTGTTTCCCCTGCATTTGAAGCTATATCAGTTATATCTCAAGTATCTGATGCTAACTCTTTTGTTTCGCATGGATTTGAAGCTAAACCTTCTACATCGCATTGATTTGAAGTTAAATCGTGTGTTTAGCATGGATTTGAAGCTAACTCGTTTGTTTCCCCTGCATTTGAAGCTATTTCAGTTATATCGCAAGTATCTGATGCTAAATCATGTGTTTCGCTTGGATTTGAAGCTAAACCCTCTACATCGCATTGATTTGCAGCTACAACATGTGCATCGCATGGATTTGAAGCTAAACCTTCTACATCGCATTGATTTGAAGCTATATCAGTTATATCGCAAGTATCTGATGCTAAATCATTTGCTTCACATGGATTTGAAGCTATATCAGTTATATCGCAAGTATCTGATGCTAAATCGTTTGTTTCGCATGGATATGAAGCTAAACCTTCTACATCGCATTGATTTGAAGCTAAATCGTGTGTTTTGCATGGATTTTATGCTAACTCGTTTGTTTCCCCTGCATTTGAAGCTATATCATTTATATCGCAAGTATCTGATGCTAAATCATTTGTTTCGCATGGATTTGAAGCTAAACCATCTACATCGCACTGATTTGAAGCTAAATCATGTGTTTTGCATGGATTTGATGCTAACTCGTTTGTTTCCCCTGCATTTGAAGCTATATCAGTTATATCGCAAGTATCTGAAGCTAAATCATTTGTTTCTCATGGATTTGAAGCTAAACCTTCTACATCGCATTGATTTAATGATAATCATGTGTTTCGCTGGATTGGAAGCTAACTCGTTTATTTCGTCTGCATTTGAATCTGTATCACTTATATCGCAAGTATCTGAAGATAAATCATTTGTGTCTCATGGATTTGAAGCTAAACCTTCTACATAGCATTGATTTGCAGCTAAATCGTGTGTTTCGCATGGATTTTGAAGCTAACTCGTTTGCTTCGTCTGCATTTGAAGCTATATCACTTATATTCCAAGTGTTTGAAGCTAAATCATTTGTCTCTCATGGATTTGGAGCTAAACGTTCTACATAGCATTGCTTTGCAGCAAAATCATGAGTTTCGCATGGATTTGAAGCTAACTCGTTTGTTTCGTCTGCATTTGTAGCTATACCACTTATATCGCTAGTATCTGAAGCTAAATCATTTGTGTCTCATGGATATGTAGCTAAACCTTCTACATAGCATTGATTTGAAGCTAAATCAGGTAATTCGCTTGGACTGGAAGTTAAATAGTTTGTTTCGTCTGCATTTGAAGATATATCACTTATATCCCAAGTGTTTGAAGATAAATCATTTGTTTCGCATGAATTTCAAGCTGAACCTTCTACATCGCATTGATTTGCAGCTAAATCATGTGTTTCGCATAGATTTGAAGCAAAGCCTTAATAATTCGCATGGATTTGAAGCTAACTCGTTAGTTTCGTCTGCATTTGAAGCTGTATCACTTATATCGCAAGTATCTGAAGCTAAATCATTTGTTTCGCATAGATTTCAAGCTGAACCTTCTACATAGCATTGATTTGAAGCTTAATCATGTGTTTCGAATGGGTTTGAAGCTAACTCGTTAGTTTCGTCTGCATTTGAAGCTATAACACTTATATCGCTAGTATCTGAAGTTAAATAATTTGTTTCGCATGGATTTGAAGCTAAACTTTCAACATCGCATTGATTTGAAGCTAAATCATGTAATTGGCTCGGATTGGAAGCTAAATCGTTTGTTTCGTCTGCATTTGAAGATATATCACTTATATCCCAAGTGTTTGAAGATAAATCATTTCTTTCGCATGGATTTCAAGCTAAACCTTCTACATGGCATTGATTTGAAGCTAAATCATGTGATTCGCTTAGATTGGAAGCTAACTCGATGGTTTCGTCTACATTTGAAGCTATATCACTTATATCCCAAGTGTTTGAAGCTAAATCATTTGCTTCGCATGGATTTGAAGCTAAACCTTCTACATCGCATTGATATGAAGCTAAATCATGTGTTTCGCATGGATTTGGAGCTAACTCGTTTATTTTGTCTGCATTTGTAGCTGTATCACTTATATCGCAAGTATCTGAAGCTAAATCATTTGTGTCTCATGGATTTGAAACTAGACCTTCTACATAGCATTGACTTGCAGCTAAATCATGTGTTTCGCTTGGATTTGGAGCTAACTCGTTAGTTTCGTCTGCATTTGAAGCTATAAAACTTATATCGCTAGTATCTGAAGCTAAATAATTTGCTTCGCATGGATTTGAAGCTAAACTTTCTACATCGCATTGATTTGAAGCTAAATCATGTAATTCGCTCGGATTGGAAGCTAAATCGTTTGTTTCGTCTGCATTTGAAGATATATCACTTATATCCCAAGTGTTTGAAGATAAATCATTTGTTTCGCATGGATTTCAAGCTAAACCTTCTACATGGCATTGATTTGAAGCTAAATCATGTGATTCGCTTGGATTGGAAGCTAACTCGATGGTTTCGTCTACATTTGAAGCTATATCACTTATATCCCAAGTGTTTGAAGCTAAATCATTTGCTTCGCATGGATTTGAAGCTAAACCTTCTACATCGCATTGATTTGAAGTTAAATCATGTGTTTCGCTTGGATTTGAAGCTAAACCTTCTACATCGCACTGATTTGAAGCTAAATCATGTGTTTTGCATGGATTTGATGCTAACTGGTTTGTTTCCCCTGCATTTGAAGCTATATCAGCTATATCGCAAGTATCTGAAGCTAAATCATTTGTTTCTCATGGATTTGAAGCTAAACCTTCTACATCGTATTGATTTGAAGCTAAGTCGTTTGTTTCGTCTGAATTCGAAGGTATATCTCTTATATCGCATGAATCTGATGCTAAGTCATTTGTGTCGCATGGATTTGATGCTAAACCTTCTACATCGCATTGATTTGAAGTTCAACCTTCTACATCGCATTGATTTGAAGCTAAATCATGTGTTTCGCATGAAGTTGTAGCTAAACCTTCAAGATCGTATTGATTTGCTGCTAAATCATGTGTTTCGCATGGATTTGATGCTAACTCGTTTGTTTCCCCTGCTTTTGAAGCTATATCAGTTATATTGCAAGTATCTGATGCTAAATCATTTCTTTCGCATGGATTTGAAGCTATGCCTTGTACTCCGCATGGATTTAAAGCTAAATCATGTGTTTCGCGTGGATATGAAGCTAACTCGTTTGATTCGTCTGCATTTGAAGCTATATCACTTATATCCCAAGTGTTTGATGCTAAACATATGTTTAGCTTTAAATCCATGCGAAGTATAAGGCATAGCTTCAAATCCATGCGAAACAAATGATTTAGCATCTGATACTTGCGATATAACTGATATAGCTTCAAATGCAGGGGAAAAACGAGTTAGCATCAAATCCATGCAAAACACATGATTTAGCATCAAATCAATGCGTTGTAGAAGGTTCAACTTCAAAATCATGCGAAACAAATGATTTAGCTTCAAACACTTGTGATATAAATGATATAGCTGCACATATGGACGAATCATACGGTGTAGCTTCAAAATCCATGCGATACATATCATTTTGCTTCAAATCGATACGATGTAGAAGTTTTAGCTTCAAATCCAAGCGAAACACATGATTTAAATTCAAATCAATGCGATGTAGAAGGTTTAGCGTCAAATCCATGCGAAACAAATGATTTAGCATCAAACACTTGGATATAAGTGATATAGCTTCAAATGCAGACGAATCAAACGAGTTAGCTAACTCGTTTGTTTCCCCTGCATTTTAAGCTATTTGAGTTATATCGCAAGTATCTGTTGCTAAATCATTTGTTTCGCATGGATTTGACGCTAAACCTTCTACATTGCATTGATTTGCAGCTAAATCATGTGTTTTGCATGGATTTGATGCTAACTCGTTTGTTTCCCCTGCATTAGAAGCTATATCAGTTATATCGCAAGTATCTGATGCTAAATCATTTGCTTTGCATGGATTTGAAACTAAACCTTCTACATCGCATTGATTTGAAGCTAAATCATGTTTTTTGCATGGATTTTATGTAAACTCGTTTGTTTCCCCTGCATTTGAAGCTGTATCACTTATATCGCAAGTATCTGAAGCTAAATCATTTGTGTCGCAAGGATTTGAAGCTAAACCTTCTACATAGCATTGATTTGAAGCTTAATCATGTGTTTCGTATGGATTTGAAGCTAACTCGTTAGTTTCAGCTGCATTTGAAGCTATAACACTTATATCGCTAGTATCTGAAGCTAAATAATTTGCTTCGCATGGATTTGAAGCTAATCCTGCTACATCGCATTGATTTGCAGCTAAATCATGTGTTTCGCATAGATTTGAAGCTAAGCCTTAATAATTCGCGTGGATTTGAAGCTAACTCGATAGTTTCGTCTGCATTTGAAGCTGTATCACTTATATCGCATGTATCTGAAGCTAAATCATTTGTGTCTCATGGATTTGAAGCTAAACCTTCTACTTCGAATTGATTTGAAGCAAAATCATGTGTTTCGCAGGGATTTGAATCTAACTCGTTTGTTTCGCATGCTGTTGAAGCTATATCACATATAACCTAAGAGTTTGAAGCTCAATCATTTGCTTCGCATGGATTTGAAGCTAATCCTGCTACGTCGCATTGATTTGAAGCTAAATCATGTGTTTTGCATGGATTGGAAGCTAAATCGTTTGTTTCGTCTGCATTTGAAGATATATCACTTATATACCAAGTGCTTGAAAATAAATCATTTGTTTCGCTTGGATTTCAAGCTAAACCTTCTACATCGCATTGATTTAATGATAATCATGTGTTTCGCTGGATTGGAAGCTAACTCGTTTATTTCGTCTGCATTTGAATCTGTATCACTTATATCGCAAGTATCTGAAGATAAATCATTTGTGTCTCATGGATTTGAAGCTAAACCTTCTACATAGCATTGATTTGCAGCTAAATCGTGTGTTTCGCATGGATTTTGAAGCTAACTCGTTTGCTTCGTCTGCATTTGAAGCTATATCACTTATATTCCAAGTGTTTGAAGCTAAATCATTTGTCTCTCATGGATTTGGAGCTAAACGTTCTACATAGCATTGCTTTGCAGCAAAATCATGAGTTTCGCATGGATTTGAAGCTAACTCGTTTGTTTCGTCTGCATTTGTAGCTATACCACTTATATCGCTAGTATCTGAAGCTAAATCATTTGTGTCTCATGGATATGTAGCTAAACCTTCTACATAGCATTGATTTGAAGCTAAATCAGGTAATTCGCTTGGACTGGAAGTTAAATAGTTTGTTTCGTCTGCATTTGAAGATATATCACTTATATCCCAAGTGTTTGAAGATAAATCATTTGTTTCGCATGAATTTCAAGCTGAACCTTCTACATCGCATTGATTTGCAGCTAAATCATGTGTTTCGCATAGATTTGAAGCAAAGCCTTAATAATTCGCATGGATGTGAAGCTAACTCATTAGTTTCGTCTGCATTTGAAGCTGTATCACTTATATCGCAAGTATCTGAAGCTAAATCATTTGTTTCGCATAGATTTCAAGCTGAACCTTCTACATAGCATTGATTTGAAGCTTAATCATGTGTTTCGAATGGGTTTGAAGCTAACTCGTTAGTTTCGTCTGCATTTGAAGCTATAACACTTATATCGCTAGTATCTGAAGTTAAATAATTTGTTTCGCATGGATTTGAAGCTAAACTTTCAACATCGCATTGATTTGAAGCTAAATCATGTAATTGGCTCGGATTGGAAGCTAAATCGTTTGTTTCGTCTGCATTTGAAGATATATCACTTATATCCCAAGTGTTTGAAGATAAATCACTTCTTTCGCATGGATTTCAAGCTAAACCTTCTACATGGCATTGATTTGAAGC
>NW_027477766.1:0-57518 GCF_051020955.1 Megalopta genalis | reverse complement strand
CTAACTCGTTTGTGTCGCCTGCATTTGAAGCTGTACCATTTATATCGCAAGTATTTGATGCCAAAATCATTTGTTTCGCACGCATTTGAAGCTAAACCTTCTACTTCGAATTGATATGAAGCTAAATCATGTGTTTCGCATGGATTTGAAGCAAACTCGTTTGTTTTTGCTGCTTTTGAACCTACTTCATTTATATCGCAAGTATTTGAAGCTAACTCGTTTGTTTCGCATACATTTGAAGCTGTATCCCTTATATTCGCAAGTATTTGACGCTAAATCATTCGTTTCGCATGGATTTGAGGCTAAGACTTCTACTTCGCATTGATTTGAAGCTAAATCATGTGTTTCGCTTGTAGTTTAAGCTAACACGTTTGTTTCGCATGCAGTAGTAGCTAAATAATGTATATCACAAGTATTTGTAGCTAAATCATTTGTTTCGCATGAATTTGAAGCTGAACCTTCTACATCGCATTGATTTGCAAATGAATCATGTGTTTCGCATGGATTTGAAGCTAACTCGTTCGTTTCGCCTGTATTTGAATCTATATCACTTATATGGCAACTATTTGAAGCTAAATCATGTGTTTCGCTTGGATTTGAAGCTAAACCTTCTACATCGCATTCAATTGAACCTATTCTTGTGTTTCGCGTGGATTTGAAGGTAACTCGATTCTTTCGCATGCACTTGAAGCTATATCACCTTTATCCCAAGTGTTTGAAGCCTAATCATTTGTTTCACATGGATTTGAAGCTAAACCTTCTACATCGCATTGATTTGAAGCTAACTCATTTGTTTCGCATAGAACTGAAGCTAAACCTTCTACATCGCATTGATTTGAAGCTAAATCATGTGTTTCGCATGGATTTGAAGCTAACTCGTTTGTTTCGCATGCAGTTGTAGCTAAATAATGTATATCACAAGTATTTGTAACTAAACCATTTGTTTTGCATGGATTTGAAGCTAAGCCTTCTACTTCGCATTCATTTGAAGCTAAATCATTTGTTTCGCATAGAACTGAAGCTACCTCGATTGTTCCTCCTCCTTTTGAAGCTATATCACTTATATCGCAAGTATTTGAAGTTAAATCACATGTGTCGCATGGATTTGAAGCTGAACCTTCTACATCGAATTGATTTGAAGCTAAATATTGTGTATCGCATGGATTTGAAGCTAAACCTTCTACATCGCATTGATTTGCAGCTAAATCATGTGTTTCGCATGGATTTGAAGCTAACTCGTTCGTTGCGCCTACAGTTGAATCTACATCACTTATATCGCAAGTATTTGAAGCTAAATCATGTGTATCGCGTGGATTTTGAAGCTAACTCGTTTGATTAGTCTGCATTTGAAGCTATATCACTTATACGTCAAGTGTTTGAAACTAAATCATTTGTTTCGCGTGGATTTGGTGCTAAACATTCTACATCGCATTGATTTGCAGCTAAATCATGTGTTTCGCTTGGAGTTTAAGCTAACACGTTTGTTTCACATGCAGTTGAAGCTAAATCACGATTATCACAAGTATTTGGAGCTGAACCATTCGTTTCGCATCAATATTAAGCTAAACGATGTGTTTCGCATGATTTTGAATCTAAATCATGTTTTTCACAAGTATTTGAAGCCGAATCATTAGATTCGCATGGATTTGAAGCTACCCCTTCTACTTCGCTTTGATTTGAAGCTAAATCATGTGTTTCGCATGTATTTGAAGCTAACTCATTTGTCTCTCCTGCATTGAAGCTATATCACTTATATCGCAAGTATTTGAATGAAAATCTTTCTTTTCGCATGGATTTGAAGCTAAATCATGTGTTTCGCTTGGACTCGAAGATAACTCGCTTGTTTCGCATGCATTTGAAGCTCTACCATTTATACTGCAAGTATTTGAAGCTAAATCATTCGCTGCGCATGGATTTGAAGGTAACTCGTTTGTTTCGCACGCAGTTGAAGCTATACCACCTATATCCCAAGTGTTTGAAGCTCAATCATTTGTTTCGCTTGGATTTGAAGCTAAACCTTCTACATCGCATTGATTTGAAGCTAAATCATGTGTTTTGCATCGATTTGAAGCTAACTCGTTTGTTTCGCCTGCATTGAAGCTATATCACTTATATCGCAATTATCGGAAGCTAAATCATTTGCTTCGCACGGATTTGAAGTTAAACCTTCTACATCGAATTGATTTGAAGCTAAATATTGTGTATCGCATGGATTTGAAGCTAAACCTTCTACATCGCATTGATTTGCAGCTAAATCATGTGTTTCGCATGGATTTGAAGCTAACTCGTTCGTTGCGCCTACAGTTGAATCTACATCACTTATATCGCAAGTATTTGAAGCTAAATCATGTGTATCGCGTGGATTTTGAAGCTAACTCGTTTGATTAGTCTGCATTTGAAGCTATATCACTTATACGTCAAGTGTTTGAAACTAAATCATTTGTTTCGCATGGATTTGGTGCTAAACATTCTACATCGCATTGATTTGCAGCTAAATCATGTGTTTCGCTTGGAGTTTAAGCTAACACGTTTGTTTCACATGCAGTTGAAGCTAAATCACGATTATCACAAGTATTTGGAGCTGAACCATTCGTTTCGCATCAATATTAAGCTAAACGATGTGTTTCGCATGATTTTGAATCTAAATCATGTTTTTCACAAGTATTTGAAGCCGAATCATTAGATTCGCATGGATTTGAAGCTACCCCTTCTACTTCTCTTTGATTTGAAGCTAAATCATGTGTTTCGCATGTATTTGAAGCTAACTCATTTGTCTCTCCTGCATTTGAAGCTATATCACTTATATCGCAAGTATTTGAATGAAAATCTTTCTTTTCGCATGGATTTGAAGCTAAATCATGTGTTTCGCTTGGACTCGAAGATAACTCGCTTGTTTCGCATGCATTTGAAGCTCTACCATTTATACTGCAAGTATTTGAAGCTAAATCATTCGCTGCGCATGGATTTGAAGGTAACTCGTTTGTTTCGCACGCAGTTGAAGCTATACCACCTATATCCCAAGTGTTTGAAGCTCAATCATTTGTTTCGCTTGGATTTGAAGCTAAACCTTCTACATCGCATTGATTTGAAGCTAAATCATGTGTTTTGCATCGATTTGAAGCTAACTCGTTTGTTTCGCCTGCATTGAAGCTATATCACTTATATCGCAATTATCGGAAGCTAAATCATTTGCTTCGCACGGATTTGAAGTTAAACCTTCTACTTCGAATTGATTTGAAGCTAAATCATGTGTTTCGCTTGGAGTTTAAGCTAACACGTTTGTTTCACATGCAGTTGAAGCTAAATCACGTATATCACAAGTATTTGGAGCTGAACCATTCGTTTCGCATCAATATTAAGCTAAACCATGTGTTTCGCATGATTTTGAATCTAAATCATGTTTTTCACAAGTATTTGAAGCCGAACCATTAGATTCGCATGGATTTGAAGCTACGCCTTCTACTTCGCATTGATTTGAAGCTAAATCATGTGTTTCGCATGTATTTGAAGCTAATTCATTTGTCTCTCCTGCATTTGAAGCTATATCACTTATATCGCAAGTATTTGAATGAAAATCTTTCTTTTCGCATGGATTTGAAGCTAAATCATGTGTTTCGCTTGGACTCGAAGATAACTCGCTTGTTTCCCCTGCATTTGAAGCTCTACCATTTATACTGCAAGTATTTGAAGCTAAATCATTCGCTTCGCATGGATTTGAAGGTAACTCGTTTGTTTCGCACGCAGTTGAAGCTATACCACCTATATCCCAAGTGTTTGTAGCTCAATCATTTGTTTCGCATGGATTTGAAGCTAACCCTTCTACATCGCATTGATTTGAAGCTAAATCATGTGTTTCGCATGGATTTGAAGCTAATTCGTTTGTTTCGCATGCAGTTGTAGCTAAATAATGTATATCACAAGTATTTGTAGCTAAACCATTTGTTTCGCATGGTTTTGAAGCTAAGCCTTCTACTTCGCATTGATTTGAAGATAAATCATTTGTTTCGCATAGAATTGAAGCTACCTCGTTTGTTCCTCCTGTTTTTGAAGCTATATCACTTATATCACAAGTATTTGTAGCTAAACCATTTGTTTCCCATGGATTTGAAACTAAGCCTTCTACTTCGCATTGATTTGAAGCTAAATCACTTGTTTCGCAAGGATTTGAAGCTAAACCTTCTACATCGCATGGATTTGAAGCTAAACCTTCTACATCGCATTGATTTGCAGCTAAGTCATGTGTTTCGCATGGATTTGTAGCTAACTCGTTCGTTGCGCATGCAGTTAAATCTAAATAACGTATATCACAAGTATTTGATGCTAAACCATTTGTTTCGCATGGATTTGAAGCTAAGCCTTCTACATCGCATTGATTGGATCCTAAATCACGTGTTTTGCTTGGGTTTGAAGCTAGGCCTTCTACATCGCATTGATTTGAAGCTAAATCATGTGTTTCGAGTGGATTTCAAGGTAACTCGTTTGTTTCGCATGCAGTTGAAGCTATATCACCTATATCCCAAGTGTTTGATGCTCAATCATTTGTTTCGCATGGATTTGAAGCTTAACCTTCTACATCGCATTGATTTGAAGCTAAATCATGTGTTTCGCATGTATTTGAAGCTAACTCATTTGTCTCTCCTGCATTTGAAGCTATATCACTTATATCGCAAGTATTTGAATGAAAATCTTTCGTTTCGCATGGATTTGAAGCTAAATCATGTGTTTCGCTTGGTCTCTAAGATAACTCGCCTGTTTCGCCTGCATTTGAAGTTCTACCATTAATACTGCAAGTATTTCAAGCTAAATCATTCGCTTCGCATGGATTTGAAGCTAAACCTTCTACATCGCATTGATTTGAAACTAAATCATGTGTTTCGCATGGATTTGAAGCTAACTCATTTGTTTCGCATGCAGTTGTATCTAAATAATGTATATCACAAGTATTTCTAGCTAAACCATTTGTTTCGCATGGATTTGAAGCCAAGCCTTCTACTTCGCATTGATTTGAAGCTATATCATTTGTTTCGCATGGATTTGAAGCTAAACCATCTACATCGCATTGATTTGAAGCTAAATCATGTGTTTCGCGTGGATTTGAAGGTATCTCGTTTGTTTCGCATGCAGTTGAAGCCTTATCACCTATATCCCAAGTGTTAGAAGCTCAATCATTTGTTTCGCATGGATTTGAAGATAAACCTTCTGCATCGCATTAATTTGAAGCTAAATCATGTGTTTCGCGTGGATTTGAAGGTAACTCGTTTGTTTCGCATGCAGTTGAAGCTATATCACCTATATCCCAAGTGCTTGAAGATCAATAATTTGTTTCGCATGCAGTTGTAGCTAAATAATGTATATCACAAGTATTTGTAGCTAAACCATTTGTTTCGCATGGATTTGAAGCTAAACCTTCTACATCGCATTGATTTGAAGCTAAATCATGTGTTTCGCATGGATTTGAAGATAACAAGTTTGTTTCGCATGCAGTTGTAGCTAAATAATGTATATCACAAGTATTTCTAGCTAAACCATTTTTTTCGCATGGATTTGAAGCTAAGCCTTCTACTTCGCATTGATTTGAAGCTAAATCGTGTGTTTCGCATGGATTTGAGGCAAACTCGTTTGTTTCGCATGTAGTTGTAGCAAAATAATGTATATCACAAGTATTTGTAGCTAAACCATTTGTTTCGCATGCATGTGAAGCTGAATCATGTGTTTACCTTGACAATGAACCTAAATCATGTGTTGCCCATGGATTTGAAGCTTAATCATGTGTTTTGCATGGATTTGAAGCTAACTTGATTGTATCCTCAGCATTTGAAGTTACTTCATTTATATCGCAAGTTGAAGCTAAACCTTCTACATCGCATTGATTTGAAGCTGAATCATGTGTTTCGGATGGATTTGAAGCTAAACCTTCTACATCGCATTGATTTGAAGCTAAATCATGTGTTTCGCGTGGATTTGAAGGTAACTCGTTTGTTTTGCATGCAGTTGAAGCTATTTCACCTTTATCCCAGGTGTTTGAATCTAAATCATATGTGTCGCATGGATTTCAAGCTGAACCTACTACATCGCATTGATTTGAAACTAAATCTTGTGTATCGCATGGATTTAAAGCTAAACCTTCTACATCGCATTGATTTGAAGCTAAATCATGGGTTTCGCATGGATTTGAAGATAACAAGTTTGTTTCGCATGCAGTTGTAGCTAAATAATGTATATCACAAGTATTTCTAGCTAAACCATTTGTTTCGCATGGATTTGAAGCTAAGCCTTCTACTTCGCATTAATTTGAAGCTAAATCATTTGTTTCGCATGGATTTGAAGCTAAATCTCCTACATCGCATTGATTTCCAGCTAAATCATGTGTTTCGCATGGATTTGAAGCTAACTCGTTCGTTGCGCATGCAGTTAAATCTAAATAACGTATATCACAAGTATTTGAAGCTAAACCATTTGTTTCGCATGGATTTGAAGCTAACTCGTTTGTTTCGCATGCAGTTGAAGCTAAATCATGTCTTTCACAAGTATTTGAAGATGAACCATTTGAATCGCATTGATTTGAACATGAGCCTACTACTTCGCACTGATTTGCAACTAAATAATGTGTTTCGCATGGATTTGAAGCTAAACCTTCTACATCCCATGGATTTGAAGTAAATCATGTGTTTTGCATGGTTTTGTAGCTAAACCTTCTACAATCGCATTGATTTGCAGCTGAATCTTGTGTTTCGCATGGATTGAAGCTAACTCGTTCGTTACGCCTGTATTTGAATCTATTTCACTTATATCGCAAGTATTTGAAGCTAAATCATGTGTTTCGCTTGGATTTGAAGATAAACCTTCTACATCGCATGATTTGAAGCTAAATCATGTGTTTCGCGTGGATTTGAAGGTAACTCGTTTGTTTTGCATGCACTTGAATCTGTATCACCTTTATCCCAAGTGTTTGAAGCTAAATCATATGTATCGCATGGATTTCAAGCTGAACCTACTACATCGTATTGATTTGAAACTAAATCTTGTGTATCGCATGGATTTAAAGCTAAACCTTCTACATCGCATTGATTTGAAGCTAAATCATGTGTTTCGCGTGGATTTGAAGGTTACTCGTTTATTTTGCATGCAGATGAAGCTATATCACCTTTATCCAAGTGTTTGAATCTAAATCATATGTGTCGCATGGATTTCAAGCTGAACCTACTACATCGCATTGATTTGAAACTAAATCTTGTGTATCGCATGGATTTAAAGCTAAACCTTCTACATCGCATTGATTTGAAGCTAAATCATGTGTTTCTTATGGATTTTGAAAGATAACAAGTTTGTTTCGCATGCAGTTGAGCTAAATCATGTCTTTCACAAGTATTTGAAGATGAAACCATTTGAATCGCATTGATTTGAACATGAGCCTACTACTTCGCACTGATTTGCAACTACATACTGTGTTTCGCATGGATTTGAAGCTAAACCTTCTACATCCCGTGGATTTGAAGTTAAATCATGTGTTTTGCATGGATTTGAAGCTAAACCTTCTACATCGCATTGATTTGCAGCTGAATCTTGTGTTTCGCATGGATTTGAAGCTAACTCGTTCGTTTTCGCCTGTATTTGAATCTATTTCACTTATATCGCAAGAATTTGAAGCTAAATCATGTGATCGCATGGATTTGAAGCTAAACCTTCTACATCGCATTGATTTGAAGCTAAATCGACGTGTTTCGCATGGATTTGAAGCAACTCGTTTGTTTCGCATGCAGTTGTAGCTAAATAATGTATATCACAAGTATTTGTAGCTAAACCATTTGTTTTGCATGGATTTGAAGCTAAGCCTTCTACTTCGCATTCATTTGAAGCTAAATCATTTGTTTCGCATAGAACTGAAGCTACCTCGATTGTTCCTCCTCCTTTTGAAGCTATATCACTTATATCGCAAGTATTTGAATCTAAATCACATGTGTCGCATGGATTTCAAGCTGAACCTACTAACATCGCATTGATTTGAAACTAAATCTTGTGTATCGCATGGATTTAAAGCTAAACCTTCTACATCGCATTGATTTGAAGCTAAATCATGTGTTTCTTATGGATTTGAAGATAACAAGTTTGTTTCGCATGCAGTTGAAAGCTAAATCATGTCTTTCACAAGTATTTGAAGATGAACCATTTGAATCGCATTGATTTGAACATGAGCCTACTACCTTCGCACTGATTTGCAACTACATACTGTGTTTCGCATGGATTTGAAGCTAAACCTTCTACATCCCGTGGATTTGAAGTTAAATCATGTGTTTTGCATGGATTTGAAGCTAAACCTTCTACATCGCATTGATTTGCAGCTGAATCTTGTGTTTCGCATGGATTTGAAGCTAACTCGTTCGTTTCGCCTGTATTTGAATCTATTTCACTTATATTGCAAGAATTTGAAGCTAAATCATGTGATTCGCATGGATTTGAAGCTAAACCTTCTACATCGCATTGATTTGAAGCTAAATCACGTGTTTCGCATGGATTTGAAGCCAAACTCGTTTGTTTCGCATGCAGTTGTAGCTAAATAATGTATATCACAAGTATTTGTAGCTAAACCATTTGTTTTGCATGGATTTGAAGCTAAGCCTTCTACTTCGCATTCATTTGAAGCTAAATCATTTTGTTTCGCATAGAACTGAAGCTACCTCGATTGTTCCTCCTCCTTTTGAAGCTATATCACTTATATCGCAAGTATTTGAATCTAAATCACATGTGTCGCATGGATTTGAAGCTGAACCTTCTACATCGAATTGATTTGAAGCTAAATATTGTGTATCGCATGGATTTGAAGCTAAACCTTCTACATCGCATTGATTTGCAGCTAATCATGTGTTTCGCATGGATTTGAAGCTAACTCGTTCGTTGCGCCTGCAGTTGAATCTACATCACTTATATCGCAAGTATTTGAAGCTAAATCATGTGTACCGCGTGGATTTTGAAGCTAACTCGTTTGATTAGTCTGCATTTGAAGCTATATCACCTTATACGTCCAAGTGTTTGAATCTAAATCATTTGTTTCGCCATGGATTTGGTGCTAAACCTTCTACATCGCATTGATTTGCAGCTAAATCATGTGTTTCGCTTGGAGTTTAAGCTAACACGTTTGTTTCACATGCAGTTGAAGCCTAAATCACGATTATCACAAGTATTTGGAGCTGAACCATCGTTTCGCATCAATATTAAGCTAAACCATGTGTTTCGCATGAATTTGAATCTAAATCATGTTTTTCACAAGTATTTGAAGCCGAACCATTAGATTCGCATGGATTTGAAGCTACCCCCTTCTACTTCGCTTTGATTTGAAGCTAAATCATGTGTTTCGCATGTATTGAAGCTAATTCATTTGTCTCTTCTGCATTTGAAGCTATATCACTTATATCGCAAGTATTTGAATGAAAATCTTTCGTTTCGCATGGATTTGAAGCTAAAATCATGTGTTTCGCTTGGACTCGAAGATAACTCGCTCCTGTTTCCCCCTGCATTTGAAGCTCTACCATTTATAATATCAAGTATTTGAAGCTAAATCATTCGCTTCGCATGGATTTTAAGGTAACTCGTTTGTTTAGCACGCAGTTGAAGCTATACCACCTATATCCCAAATGTTTGTAGCTCAATCAATTTGTTTCGCATGGATTTGAAGCTAAACCTTCTACATCGCATTGATTTGAAGCTAAATCATGTGTTTCGCATGTATTTGAAGCTACACTCATTTGTCTCTCCTGCATTTTGAAGCTATATCATTATATCGCAAGTATTTGAATGAAAATCTTTCGTTTTCGCATGGATTTGAAGCTAAATCATATGTGTTTCGCTTGGATTTGAAGCTAAACCTTCTACATCGCATTGATTTGAAGCTAAATCATTTGTTTCGCATGGATTTGAAGCTAACCTTCTAGATAGCATGGATTTGAAGACTACTCCTTCTACATCGCATTGATTTGCAAGCTAAATCATGTGTTTCGCATGGATTTGAAGCTAACTCGTTCGTTGCGCATTGCAGTTAAATCTAAATAACGTATATCACAAGTATTTGAAGCTAAACCATTTGTTTCGCATAGATTTGAAGCCTAAGCCTTCTACTTCGCATTAATAGGAAGCTAAATCACGTGTTTTGCATGGATTTGAAGCTAAACCTTCTACATCGCATTGAGTTGAACCTAAATCATGTGTTTCGCATGGATTTGAAGCTAACACGTTTGTTTCACATGCAGTTGAAGCTAAATCCACGTATATCACAAGTATTTTGGAGCTGAACCATTCGTTTCGCATCAATATTAAGCTAAACCATGTGTTTCGCATGATTTTGAATCTAAATCATGTTTTTCACAAGTATTTGAAGCCGAATCATTAGATTCGCATGGATTTGAAGCTACGCCTTCTACTTCGCATTGATTTGAAGCTAAATCATGTATTTCGCATGTATTGAAGCTAATTCATTTGTCTCTCCTGCATTTTGAAGCTATATCACTTATATCGCAAGTAATTTGAATGAAATCTTTCTTTTCGCATGGATTTGAAGCTAAATCATGTGTTTCGCTTCGACTCGAAGATTAACTCGCTTGTTTCCCCTGCCATTTGAAGCTCTACCATTTATACTGCAAGTATTTGAAGCTAAATCATTCGTTTCGCATTGATTTGAAGCTAAGCCTTCTATTCGCATTCTTTACATCTAAATCATGTGTTTCGAATGGATTTGAAGCTAACTCGTTTGTTTCGCATGCAGTTGTAGCTAAATAATGTATAATCACGAAGTATTTGTAGCTAAACCATTTGTTTCGCATGGGTTTGAAGCTAAGCCTTCTACTTCGCATTGATTTGGTGCTAAATCATTTGTTTCGCACAGAATTGAAGCTACCTCATTTGTTCCTCGCTGGCTTTTGAAGCTATATCACTTATATCGCAAGTATTTGAAGCTCACTCGTTTGTTTCGCCTGGATTTGAAGCTATATCACTTATATTCGCAAGTATTTATGCTAAATCATTCGTTTCGCATGGATTTGAAGCTATCCCTTTTACTTCGCATTGATTTGAAGTTAAATCATGCGTTTCCTTGGACTTGAAGCTGCTGAATCGTTTTTTTTCGCATGCTGTTGAATCTATATCATTTATATCGCAAGTATCTGAAGCTAAATCATTTGTTTCTCATGGATTTGAAGCTAAACCTTCTACATCCCATGGATTTGAAGCTGAATTCATGTGTTTGGCATGGATTTGAAGCTAAAACCTTCTACATCGCAATGATTTGCAGCTGAATCATGTGTTTCGCATAGGATTTGAAGCTAACTCGTTTGTGTCGCATGCAGTTGAAGCTAAATCATGTATATCACAAGTATTTGAATTCTAAACAATTCATTCGCATGGATTTGAATCTAAGCCTTCTACTTCGCATTGATTGGATCCTAAATCACGTGTTTTGCATGGATTTGAAGCTAAGCTTCTACATCGCATTGATTTGAAGCTAAATCGTGTGTTTCGCGTGGATTTGAAGGTAACTCGTTTGTTTCGCATGCAGTTGAAGCTAAATCTTGGCTTTCAACAAGTATTTTGAAGATGAACCATTTGAATCGCATGGGTTTGAACCTGAGCCTTCTATTTCGCACTGATTTGCACCTAAGTAATGCGTTTCGCATGAATTGAAGCTAAACCTTCTACATCCCATGGATTTGAAGCTAAACCTTCTACATCCCATGGAATTGAAGCTAAATCATGTGTTTGCCATGGATTTGAAGTTAAACCTGCTACTTCGCATTGATTTGAAGCTAAATCATGTGTTTCGCGTGGATTTGAAACCGAAACATTAGATTTGCCATGGATTTGAAGCTAAGCCTTCTACTTCGTATTGATTTGAAGCTAAATCATGTGTTTCGCATGGATTTGAAGCTAACTCGTTTGTTTCGCATTCAGTTGAAGCTATATCATTTATACCGGCAAGTATATGATGCAAAATTAGTTGTAATCGCATGGATTTGAGCTAAACCTTCCACTACGCATTGACTCGATCGAATCATGCTTTTCTTATGCATTTGAAGCTTAATCGTGTGTTTCGCGTGGATTTGAATCTATCTCGATTGTTTCAGCTGCATTTGAAACTATATCACTTATATTCCCAAGTATTTGAAGCTAAATCATTCGTCTCGCATGGTTTTGAAGCTAGAGCCTTCTACTTCGCATTGATTTTGAAGCTAAATCATGTGTATAGCATGGATTCGAATCTAACTCGTTTGTTTCGCCTGCATTTGAAGCTAAATCATGTATATCACAGGTATTTGAAACTAAACCATTTTTTTCGCATGGATTTGAAGATAAGCCTTCTACTTCGCATTGATTTGAAGCTAAATCAAGAATTTCGCATGGATTTGAATCGAACTCATTTGTTTCGCCTGCATTTGAAACTATATCACTCATATCGTTGTGTATTTGAAGCTAAATCATGTGTTTCGCATGTATTTGAAGCTAAACTCGGTTGTTTCGCATGCAGTTGAAGTTAAATCATGAATATCACAAGTATTTTAAAATAAACCATTTGTTTCGCATTGATTTCAATCTAAACCTTCTACTTCGCATTGATTTGAAGTTAAATCATGTGTTTCGCATGGATTTGAATCTAACTCGTTTGTTTCGCCTTCATGTGAAGCTAAATCATGTATATCACAAGTATTTGTAGCTAAACCATTTGTTTCGCATGGATTTGAAGCTAAGCCCTCTACTTTGCATTGATTTGAAGCTAAATCATTTGCTTCGCATGGAATTGAAGCTACCTCGTTTGTTCCTCCAGATTTTGAAGCTATATCACTTATATCGCAAGTATTTGAAGCTAAATCATGTGCGTCGCATGGATTTGAAGCTGAACTTTCTACATCGCATTGATTTGAAGCTAAATCTTGTGTATCGCATGGATTTGAAGCTAAACCCTCTACATCGCATTGATTTGCAACTAAATCATGTGTTTCGCATGGATCTGAAGCTAACTCGTTTGTTTCGCCTGCATTTGAAGCTATATCACTTATATTCGCAAGCATTTGATGCTAAATCATTCGTTTCGCATGGATTTGAAGCTAAGCCTTTTACTTCGCATTGATTTGAAGTTAAATCATGTGTTTGCCTTGGATTTGAAGCTGAATCGTTTTTTTCGCATGCAGTTGAATCTATATCATTTATATCGCAAGTATCTGAAGCTAAATCATTTGCTTCTCATGGATTTGAAGCTAAACCTTCTACATCGCATTGATTTTAAGCTAAATCATGTGTTTCGCATCAATCTGAAGATAACTCGTTTGTTTCGCATGCAGTTGTAGCTAAATAATGTATATCACAAGTATTTGTAGCTAAATCATTTGTTTCGCATGGATTTGAAGCTAAGCCTTCTACTTCGCATTCATTTGAAGCTAAATCATTTGTTTCGCATAGAACTGAAGCTACCTCGTTTGTTCCTCCTGCTTTTGAAGCTATATCACTTATATCGCAAGTATTTGAAGCTAAATCATATGTGTCGCATGGATTTGAAGCTGAACCTTCTACATCGAATTGATTTGAAGCTAAATCTTGTGTATCGCATGGATTTGAAGCTAAACCTTCTACATCGCATTGATTTGAAGCTAAATCATGTGTTTCGCATGGATTTGAAGCTAACTCGTTTGTTTCGCATGCAGTTGTATCTAAATAATGTATATCACAAGTATTTGTAGCTAAACCATATGTTTCGCATGGATTTGAAGCTAAGCCCTCTACTTCGCATTGATTTGAAGCTAAATCATTTGTTTCGCATGGAATTGAAGCTACCTCGTTTGTTCCTCCAGATTTTGAAGCTATATCACTTATATCGCAAGTATTTGAAGCTAAATCATGTACGTCGCATGGATTTGAAGCTGAACTTTCTACATCGCATTGATTTGAAGCTAAATCTTGTGTATCGCATGGATTTGAAGCTAAACCCTCTACATCGCATTGATTTGCAACTAAATCATGTGTTTCCCTTGGATTTGAAGCTGAATCGTTTTTTTCGCATGCAGTTGAATCTATATCATTTATATCGCAAGTATCTGAAGATAAATCATTTGTTTCTCATGGATTTGAAGCTAAACCTTCTACATCCCATGGATTTGAAGCTAAATCATGTGTTTGGCATGGATTTGATGCTAAACGTTATACATCGCATTGATTTGCATCTGAATCATGTGTTTCGCATGGATTTGAAGCTAAGCCTTTTACTTCGCATTGATTTGAAGTTAAATCATGTGTTTCCCTTGGATTTGAAGCTGAATCGTTTTTTTCGCATGCAGTTGAATCTATATCATTTATATCGCAAGTATCTGAAGCTAAATCATTTGTTTCTCATGGATTTGAAGCTAAACCTTCTACATCGCATTGATTTTAAGCTAAATCATGTGTTTCGCATCAATCTGAAGATAACTCGTTTGTTTCGCATGCAGTTGTAGCTAAATAATGTATATCACAAGTATTTGTAGCTAAATCATTTGTTTCGCATGGATTTGAAGCTAAGCCTTCTACTTCGCATTCATTTGAAGCTAAATCATTTGTTTCGCATAGAACTGAAGCTACCTCGTTTGTTCCTCCTGCTTTTGAAGCTATATCACTTATATCGCAAGTATTTGAAGCTAAATCATATGTGTCGCATGGATTTGAAGCTAAACCCTCTACATCGCATTGATTTGCAACTAAATCATGTGTTTCGCATGGATTTGAAGCTAACTCGTTTGTTTCGCATGCAGTTGTAGCTAAATAATGTATATCACAAGTATTTGTAGCCAAACCATTTGTTTCGCATGGATTTGAAGCTGAACCTTCTACATCGAATTGATTTGAAGCTAAATCTTGTGTATCGCATGGATTTGAAGCTAAACCTTCTACATCGCATTAATTTGAAGCTAAATCATGTGTTTCGCATGGATTTGAAGCTAAGCCTTCTACTTCGCATTGATTTGAAGCTAAATCGTTTGTTTCGCATAGAACTGAAGCTACCTCGTTTGTTCCTCCTGCTTTTGAAGCTATATCACTTATATCGCAAGTATTTGAAGCTAATTCATATGTGTCGCATGGATTTGAAGCTGAACCTACTACATCGCATGATTTAAAGCAAAATCTTGTGTATCGCATGGATTTGAAGCTAAACCTTCTACATCGCATTGATTTGAAGCTAAATCATGTGTTTCGCATGGATTTGAAGCTAACTCGTTTGTCTCGCATGCAGTTGTAGCTTAATAATTTATATCACAAGCATTTGTAGCTTATCCATTTGTTTCGCATGGATTTGAAGCTAAGCCTTCTACTTCGCATTGATTTGAAGCTAAATCATTTGTTTCGCGTGGAATTGAAGCTACCTCGTTTGTTCCTCCTGCTTTTGAAGCTATATCACTTATATCGCAAGTATTTGCAGCTAAATCATATGTGTCGCATGAATTTGAAGCTGAACCTTCTACATCGCATTGATTTGAAGCTAAATCTTGTAAATCGCATGGATTTGAAGCTAAACCTTCTACATCGCATTGATTTGAAGCTAAATCATGTGTATCCCATGTATTTGAAGCTAACTCGTTTGTTTCGCATGCAGTTGTAGCTAAATAATGTATATCACAAGAATTTGTAGCTAAACCATTTGTTTCGCATGGATTTGAAGCTAAGCCCTCTACTTTGCATTGATTTGAAGCTAAATCATTTGCTTCGCATGGAATTGAAGCTACCTCGTTTGTTCCTCCAGATTTTGAAGCTATATCACTTATATCGCAAGTATTTGAAGATAAATCATGTGCGTCGCATGGATTTGAAGCTGAACTTTCTACATCGCATTGATTTGAAGCTAAATCTTGTGTATCGCATGGATTTGAAGCTAAACCCTCTACATCGCATTGATTTGCAACTAAATCATGTGTTTCGCATGGATCTGAAGCTAACTCGTTTGTTTCGCCTGCATTTGAAGCTATATCACTTATATTCGCAAGCATTTGATGCTAAATCATTCGTTTCGCATGGATTTGAAGCTAAGCCTTTTACTTCGCATTGATTTGAAGTTAAATCATGTGTTTGCCTTGTATTTGAAGCTGAATCGTTTTTTTCGCATGCAGTTGAATCTATATCATTTATATCGCAAGTATCTGAAGCTAAATCATTTGTTTCTCATGGATTTGAAGCTAAACCTTCTACATCGCATTGATTTTAAGCTAAATCATGTGTTTCGCATCAATCTGAAGATAACTCGTTTGTTTCGCATGCAGTTGTAGCTAAATAATGTATATCACAAGTATTTGTAGCTAAATCATTTGTTTCGCATGGATTTGAAGCTAAGCCTTCTACTTCGCATTCATTTGAAGCTAAATCATTTGTTTCGCATAGAACTGAAGCTACCTCGTTTGTTCCTCCTGCTTTTGAAGCTATATCACTTATATCGCAAGTATTTGAAGCTAAATCATATGTGTCGCATGGATTTGAAGCTAAACCCTCTACATCGCATTGATTTGCAACTAAATCATGTGTTTCGCATGGATTTGAAGCTAACTCGTTTGTTTCGCATGGAGTTGTAGCTAAATAATGTATATCACAAGTATTTGTAGCCAAACCATTTGTTTCGCATGGATTTGAAGCTGAACCTTCTACATCGAATTGATTTGAAGCTAAATCTTGTGTATCGCATGGATTTGAAGCTAAACCTTCTACATCGCATTAATTTGAAGCTAAATCATGTGTTTCGCATGGATTTGAAGCTAAGCCTTCTACTTCGCATTGATTTGAAGCTAAATCGTTTGTTTCGCATAGAACTGAAGCTACCTCGTTTGTTCCTCCTGCTTTTGAAGCTATATCACTTATATCGCAAGTATTTGCAGCTAAATCATATGTGTCGCATGAATTTGAAGCTGAACCTTCTACATCGCATTGATTTGAAGCTAAATCTTGTAAATCGCATGGATTTGAAGCTAAACCTTCTACATCGCATTGATTTGAAGCTAAATCATGTGTATCCCATGTATTTGAAGCTAACTCGTTTGTTTCGCATGCAGTTGTAGCTAAATAATGTATATCACAAGAATTTGTAGCTAAACCATTTGTTTCGCATGGATTTGAAGCTAAGCCCTCTACTTTGCATTGATTTGAAGCTAAATCATTTGCTTCGCATGGAATTGAAGCTACCTCGTTTGTTCCTCCAGATTTTGAAGCTATATCACTTATATCGCAAGTATTTGAAGCTAAATCATGTGCGTCGCATGGATTTGAAGCTGAACTTTCTACATCGCATTGATTTGAAGCTGAATCTTGTGTATCGCATGGATTTGAAGCTAAACCCTCTACATCGCATTGATTTGCAACTAAATCATGTGTTTCTCATGGATCTGAAGCTAACTCGTTTGTTTCGCCTGCATTTGAAGCTATATCACTTATATTCGCAAGCATTTGATGCTAAATCATTCGTTTCGCATGGATTTGAAGCTAAGCCTTTTACTTCGCATTGATTTGAAGTTAAATCATGTGTTTGCCTTGGATTTGAAGCTGAATCGTTTTTTTCGCATGCAGTTGAATCTATATCATTTATATCGCAAGTATCTGAAGCTAAATCATTTGTTTCTCATGGATTTGAAGCTAAACCTTCTACATCGCATTGATTTTAAGCTAAATCATGTGTTTCGCATCAATCTGAAGATAACTCGTTTGTTTCGCATGCAGTTGTAGCTAAATAATGTATATCACAAGTATTTGTAGCTAAATCATTTGTTTCGCATGGATTTGAAGCTAAGCCTTCTACTTCGCATTCATTTGAAGCTAAATCATTTGTTTCGCATAGAACTGAAGCTACCTCGTTTGTTCCTCCTGCTTTTGAAGCTATATCACTTATATCGCAAGTATTTGAAGCTAAATCATATGTGTCGCATGGATTTGAAGCTGAACCTTCTACATCGAATTGATTTGAAGCTAAATCTTGTGTATCGCATGGATTTGAAGCTAAACCTTCTACATCGCATTGATTTGAAGCTAAATCATGTGTTTCGCATGGATTTGAAGCTAACTCGTTTGTTTCGCATGCAGTTGTAGCTAAATAATGTATATCACAAGTATTTGTAGCTAAACCA
Organism: Megalopta genalis; assembly: GCF_051020955.1. Classification (NCBI taxonomy): domain Eukaryota; kingdom Metazoa; phylum Arthropoda; class Insecta; order Hymenoptera; family Halictidae; genus Megalopta; species Megalopta genalis. Next base: position 39,414 of record NW_027477766.1, on the reverse strand, counting down.
TTTGTTTCGCATGGATTTGAAGCTAAGCCCTCTACTTCGCATTGATTTGAAGCTAAATCATTTGTTTCGCATGGAATTGAAGCTACCTCGTTTGTTCCTCCAGATTTTGAAGCTATATCACTTATATCGCAAGTATTTGAAGCTAAATCATGTACGTCGCATGGATTTGAAGCTGAACTTTCTACATCGCATTGATTTGAAGCTAAATCTTGTGTATCGCATGGATTTGAAGCTAAACCCTCTACATCGCATTGATTTGCAACTAAATCATGTGTTTCGCATGGATTTGAAGCTAACTCGTTTGTTTCGCATGCAGTTGTAGCTAAATAATGTATATCACAAGTATTTGTAGCTAAACCATTTGTTTCGCATGGATTTGAAGCTGAACCTTCTACATCGAATTGATTTGAAGCTAAATCTTGTGTATCGCATGGATTTGAAGCTAAACCTTCTACATCGCATTAATTTGAAGCTAAATCATGTGTTTCGCATGGATTTGAAGCTAACTCGTTCGTTTCGCCTCCAGTTGAATCTACATCACTTATATCGCAAGCATTTGAAGCTATGTCATGTGTATCGCATGGATTTGAAGCTAACTCGTTTGTTTCGCATGCAGTTGTAGCTAAATAATGTATATCACAAGTATTTGTAGCTAAACCATTTGTTTCGCATGGATTTGAAGCTAAGCCCTCTACTTCGCATTGATTTGAAGCTAAATCATTTGTTTCGCATGGAATTGAAGCTACCTCGTTTGTTCCTCCAGATTTTGAAGCTATATCACTTATATCGCAAGTATTTGAAGCTAAATCATGTACGTCGCATGGATTTGAAGCTGAACTTTCTACATCGCATTGATTTGAAGCTGAATCTTGTGTATCGCATGGATTTGAAGCTAAACCCTCTACATCGCATTGATTTGCAACTAAATCATGTGTTTCGCATGGATTTGAAGCTAACTCGTTTGTTTCGCATGCAGTTGTAGCTAAATAATGTATATCACAAGTATTTGTAGCTAAACCATTTGTTTCGCATGGATTTGAAGCTAAACCGTCTACATCGCATTGATTTGAAGCTAAATCATGTGTTTCGCATGGATTTGAAGCTACCTCGTTTGTTCCTCCAGATTTTGAAGCTATATCACTTATATCGCAAGTATTTGAAGCTAAATCATGTACGGCGCATGGATTTGAAGCTGAACTTTCTACATCGCATTGATTTGAAGCTAAATCTTGTGTATCGCATGGATTTGAAGCTAAACCCTCTACATCGCATTGATTTGCAACTAAATCATGTGTTTCGCATGGATCTGAAGCTAACTCGTTTGTTTCGCCTGCATTTGAAGCTATATCACTAATATTCGCAAGCATTTGATGCTAAATCATTCGTTTCTCATGGATTTGAAGCTAAACCTTCTACATCCCATGGATTTGAAGCTAAGTCATGTGTTTGGCATGGATTTGAAGCTAAACCTTATACATCGCATTGATTTGCATCTGAATCATGTGTTTCGCATGGATTTGAAGCTAACTCGATTGTGTCGCATGCAGTTTAAGCTAAATCATGTATATCACAAGTATCTGAATCTAAACCATTTGATTCGGATGGGATTTGATGCTAAGCCTTCTACTTCACACTGATTTGATGCTGAGTCAAGTCTTTCGCATGGATTTGAAGCTAACTCGTTTGTTGCGCATGCAGTTGTAGCTAAATAATGTATATCACAAGTATTTGTAGCTAAACCATTTGTTTGCATGGATTTGAAGCTAAGCCTTCTACTTCGCATTGATTTGAAGCTAAATCATTTGTTTCGCATCGATTTGAAGCTAAACCTTCTACATCGCATGGATTTGATGCTAAACCTACTACATCGCATTGATTTGCAGCTAAATCATGTGTTTCGCATGGATTTGAAGCTAACTCGTTCGTTGCGCATGCAGTTAAATGTAAATAACGTATATCACAAGTATTTGAAGCTAAACCATTTGTTTCGCTTAGATTTGAAGTTAAGCCTTCTACTTCGCATTAATAGGAAGCTAAATCACGTGTTTTGCATGGATTTGAAGCTAAACCTTCTACATCGCATTGATTTAAACCTAAATCATGTGTTTCGCATGGATCTGAAGCTAACTCGTTTGTTTCGCCTGCATTTGAAGCTATATCACTTATATTCGCAAGCATTTGATGCTAAATCATTCGTTTCGCATGGATTTGAAGCTAAACCTTCTACATCGCATGGATTTGAAGCTAAACCTTCTAGATCGCATTGATTTGTAGCTAAATCACGTGTTTCGCATGGATTACAAGCTAAGCCTTCTACTTCGCATTAATAGGAAGCTAAAGCACGTGATTCGCTTGGATTTGAAGCTGAATCTTCTACATCGCATTGATTTGAAGCTAAATCTTGTGTATCGCATGGATTTGAAGCTAAACCCTCTACATCGCATTGATTTGCAACTAAATCATGTGTTTCGCATGGATCTGAAGCTAACTCGTTTGTTTCGCCTGCATTTGAAGCTATATCACTTATATTCGCAAGCATTTGATGCTAAATCATTCGTTTCGCATGGATTTGAAGCTAAGCCTTTTACTTCGCATTATTTGAAGTTAAATCATGTGTTTCCCTTGGATTTGAAGCTGAATCGTTTTTTTCGCATGCAGTTGAATCTATATCATTTATATCGATAGTATCTGAAGATAAATCATTTGTTTCTCATGGATTTGAAGCTAAACCTTCTACATCGCATTGATTTTAAGCTAAATCATGTGTTTCGCATCAATCTGAAGATAACTCGTTTGTTTCGCATGCAGTTGTAGCTAAATAATGTATATCACAAGTATTTGTAGCTAAATTATTTGTTTCGCATGGATTTGAAGCTAAGCCTTCTACTTCGCATTCATTTGAAGCTAAATCATTTGTTTCGCATAGAACTGAAGCTACCTCGTTCGTTCCTCCTGCTTTTGAAGCTATATCACTTATATCGCAAGTATTTGAAGCTAAATCATATGTGTCGCTTGGATTTGAAGCTAAACCTTCTACATCGTATTTATTTGAACAAATTTATGTGTTTCGCGTGGATTTGAAGGTAACTCGATTGTTTAGCATGCAGTTGAAGCTATGTCACATTTATCCCAAGTGTATGAACCTCAATCATTTGTTTCGTATGGATTTGAAGCTAAACCTTCTACATCGCATTGATTTGAAGCTAACTCATGTGTTTCGCGTGGATTTGAAGGTAACTCGTTTGTTTCGCATGCAGTTGTAGCTTAATAATTTATATCACAAGTATTAGTAGCTAAATCATTTGTTTCGCATGGATTTGAAGCTAAGCCTTCTACTTCGCATTGATTTGAAGCTAAATCGTTTGTTTCGCATAGAACTGAAGCTACCTAGTTTGCTCCTCCTGCTTTTGAAGCTATATCACTTATATCGCAAGTATTTGAAGCTATATCATATGTGTCTCATGGATTTGAAGCTGAACCTACTACATCGCATGATTTAAAGCAAAATCTTGTGTATCGCATGGATTTGAAGCTAAACCTTCTACATCGCATTGATTTGAAGTTAAATCATGTGTTTCGCATTGATTTGAAGCTAACTCGTTTGTCTCGCATGCAGTTGTAGCTTAATAATTTATATCACAAGCATTTGTAGCTTTGCCATTTGTTTCGCATGGATTTGAAGCTAAGCCTTCTACTTCGCATTGATTTGAAGCTAAATCATTTGTTTCGCGTGGAATTGAAGCTACCTCGTTTGTTCCTCCTGCTTTTGAAGCTATATCACTTATATCGCAAGTATTTGCAGCTAAATCATATGTGTCGCATGGATTTGAAGCTGAACCTTCTACATCGCATTGATTTGAATCTAAATCATGTGTTTCGCATGGATTTGAAGCTAACTCGATTGTTTCGCATGCAGTTGTAGCTAAATAATGTATATCACAAGTATTTGTAGCTAAACCATTTGTTTCGCATGGATTTGAAGCTAAGCTCTCTACTTCGGATTGATTTGAAGCTAAATCATTTGTTTCGCATGGAATTGAAGCTACCTCGTTTGTTCCTCCAGATTTTGAAGCTATATCACTTATATCGCAAGTATTTGAAGCTAAATCATGTGCGTCGCATGGATTTGAAGCTGAACTTTCTACATCGCATTGATTGGAAGCTAAATCTTGTGTATCGCATGGATTTGAAGCTAAACCCTCTACATCGCATTGATTTGCAACTAAATCATGTGTTTCGCATGGATCTGAAGCTAACTCGTTTGTTTCGCCTGCATTTGAAGCTATATCACTTATATTCGCAAGCATTTGATGCTAAATCATTCGTTTCGCATGGATTTGAAGCTAAACCTTCTACATCGCATGGATTTGAAGCAAAACCTTCTAGATCGCATTGATTTGTAGCTAAATCACGTGTTTCGCATGGATTACAAGCTAAGCCTTCTACTTCGGATTAATAGAAAGCTAAAGCACGTGATTCGCTTGGATTTGAAGCTGAACCTTCTACATCGCATTGATTTGAAGCTAAATCTTGTGTATCGCATGGATTTGAAGCTAAACCCTCTACATCGCATTGATTTGCAACTAAATCATGTGTTTCGCATGGATCTGAAGCTAACTCGTTTGTTTCGCCTGCATTTGAAGCTATATCACTTATATTCGCAAGCATTTGATGCTAAATCATTCGTTTCGCATGGATTTGAAGCTAAGCCTTTCACTTCGCATTATTTGAAGTTAAATCATGTGTTTCCCTTGGATTTAAAGCTGAATCGTTTTTTTCGCATGCAGTTGAATCTATATCATTTATATCGCAAGTATCTGAAGATAAATCATTTGTTTCTCATGGATTTGAAGCTAAACCTTCTACATCGCATTGATTTTAAGCTAAATCATGTGTTTCGCATCAATCTGAAGATAACTCGTTTGTTTCGCATGCAGTTGTAGCTAAATAATGTATATCACAAGTATTTGTAGCTAAATCATTTGTTTCGCATGGATTTGAAGCTAAGCCTTCTACTTCGCATTCATTTGAAGCTAAATCATTTGTTTCGCATAGAACTGAAGCTACCTCGTTTGTTCCTCCTGCTTTTGAAGCTATATCACTTATATCGCAAGTATTTGAAGCTAAATCATATGTGTCGCATGGATTTGAAGCTGAACCTTCTACATCGAATTGATTTGAAGCTAAATCTTGTGTATCGCATGGATTTGAAGCTAAACCTTCTACATCGCATTGATTTGAAGCTAAATCATGTGTTTCGCATGGATTTGAAGCTAACTCGTTAGTTTCGCATGCAGTTGTAGCTAAATAATGTATATCACAAGTATTTGTAGCTAAACCATTTGTTTCGCATGGATTTGAAGCTAAGCCCTCTACTTCGCATTGATTTGAAGCTAAATCATTTGTTTCGCATGGAATTGAAGCTACCTCGTTTGTTCCTCCAGATTTTGAAGCTATATCACTTATATTGCAAGTATTTGAAGCTAAATCATGTACGTCGCATGGATTTGAAGCTGAACTTTCTACATCGCATTGATTTGAAGCTAAATCTTGTGTATCGCATGGATTTGAAGCTAAACCCTCTACATCGCATTGATTTGCAACTAAATCATGTGTTTCGCATGGATTTGAAGCTAACTCGTTTGTTTCGCATGCAGTTGTAGCTAAATAATGTATATCACAAGTATTTGTAGCTAAACCATTTGTTTCGCATGGATTTGAAGCTAAACCTTCTACATCAAATTGATTTGAAGCTAAATCTTGTGTATCGCATGGATTTGAAGCTAAACCTTCTACATCGCATTAATTTGAAGCTAAATCATGTGTTTCGCATGGATTTGAAGCTAACTCGTTCGTTTCGCCTCCAGTTGAATCTACATCACTTATATCGCAAGCATTTGAAGCTATGTCATGTGTATCGCATGGAATTGAAGCTACCTCGTTTGTTCCTCCAGATTTTGAAGCTATATCACTTATATCGCAAGTATTTGAAGCTAAATCATGTACGTCGCATGGATTTGAAGCTGAAGTTTCTACATCGCATTGATTTGAAGCTAAATCTTGTGTATCGCATGGATTTGAAGCTAAACCCTCTACATCGCATTGATTTGCAACTAAATCATGTGTTTCGCATGGATTTGAAGCTAACTCGTTTGTTTCGCATGCAGTTGTAGCTAAATAATGTATATCACAAGTATTTGTAGCTAAACCATTTGTTTCGCATGGATTTGAAGCTAAACCTTCTACATCGCATTGATTTGAAGCTAAATCATGTGTTTCGCATGGATTTGAAGCTACCTCGTTTGTTCCTCCAGATTTTGAAGCTATATCACTTATATCGCAAGTATTTGAAGCTAAATCATGTACGTCGCATGGATTTGAAGCTGAACTTTCTACATCGCATTGATTTGAAGCTAAATCTTGTGTATCGCATGGATTTGAAGCTAAACCCTCTACATCGCATTGATTTGCAACTAAATCATGTGTTTCGCATGGATCTGAAGCTAACTCGTTTTTTCGTCTGAATTTGAAGCAATATCAGTTATATCGCAAGTATGTGAAGCTAAACCATTTGTTTAGCTTGGATTTGAAGCTAAACTATTTACATACCATTGATTTGAAGCTTAATCATGTGTTTTGCATGGATATGAAGCTAATCGTTCTACTTCGCATTGATTTGAAGCTAAATCATGTGTCTCGCATGGATTTTTAAGGTTACTCGTTTGATTCGTCTGCATTTGAAGCTATATAACTTATATCGCAAGTGTTTGAAGCTAAATCATTTGTTTCGCGTGGATTTGAAGCTAAACCTTCTACATCGCATTGATTTGAAGCTTAAACGTGTGTTTCGCTTGGATTTGAATCGCAGCCTTCGACTTCGCAATCGATTTGTAGCTAAATCATTTGATTCGCATGGATTTGAAGCTACGCCATCTACTTCGCATTGATTTGCAGACAAATCATGTGTTTCGCATGGGTTTGAGGCTAACTCGTTCGTTTCGCCTGCATTTGAAGCTACATCACATATATCACAAGTAATGGAAGCTAAATCACTTGTTTCGCATGGATTTGAAGGTAAGCCTACTACTTCGCATTGATTTGAAGCTAAATCATGTGTTTCGCTTGGATTTGAAGCTAACGCGAATTTTTCGCATGCAGTTGAAGCCAAATCATGTTTATCACAAGTATCTGAAGCGAAACCATTTGTTTCGCCAGAATATAAAGCTAAACCATGTGTTATGAATGGATTTGAAGCTAATCATGTGTCTCGCATGGATTTGAAACTTACTCATTTGTTTCGCTTGCATATCGCAAGTATTTGAAGCTAAATCATGTGTTTCGCATGGATTTCAAGCTAACTCCATTGTTTCGCATGCAGTTTTAGTCAATCATGTATATCACAAGTATTTGAAACTACTCCATTTGATTCGCATGGATTTGAAGCTATACCTTCCACATCGCATTGATTTGAAGCTAAATCATGTGTTTCGCATGGATTTGAAGCTAACTCGTTAGTTTCGCATGCAGTTGTAGCTAAATAATGTATATCACAAGTATTTGTAGCTAAACCATTTGTTTCGCATGGATTTGAAGCTAAGCCCTCTACTTCGCATTGATTTGAAGCTAAATCATTTGTTTCGCATGGAATTGAAGCTACCTCGTTTGTTCCTCCAGATTTTGAAGCTATATCACTTATATTGCAAGTATTTGAAGCTAAATCATGTACGTCGCATGGATTTGAAGCTGAACTTTCTACATCGCATTGATTTGAAGCTAAATCTTGTGTATCGCATGGATTTGAAGCTAAACCCTCTACATCGCATTGATTTGCAACTAAATCATGTGTTTCGCATGGATTTGAAGCTAACTCGTTTGTTTCGCATGCAGTTGTAGCTAAATAATGTATATCACAAGTATTTGTAGCTAAACCATTTGTTTCGCATGGATTTGAAGCTAAACCTTCTACATCAAATTGATTTGAAGCTAAATCTTGTGTATCGCATGGATTTGAAGCTAAACCTTCTACATCGCATTAATTTGAAGCTAAATCATGTGTTTCGCATGGATTTGAAGCTAACTCGTTCGTTTCGCCTCCAGTTGAATCTACATCACTTATATCGCAAGCATTTGAAGCTATGTCATGTGTATCGCATGGAATTGAAGCTACCTCGTTTGTTCCTCCAGATTTTGAAGCTATATCACTTATATCGCAAGTATTTGAAGCTAAATCATGTACGTCGCATGGATTTGAAGCTGAAGTTTCTACATCGCATTGATTTGAAGCTAAATCTTGTGTATCGCATGGATTTGAAGCTAAACCCTCTACATCGCATTGATTTGCAACTAAATCATGTGTTTCGCATGGATTTGAAGCTAACTCGTTTGTTTCGCATGCAGTTGTAGCTAAATAATGTATATCACAAGTATTTGTAGCTAAACCATTTGTTTCGCATGGATTTGAAGCTAAACCTTCTACATCGCATTGATTTGAAGCTAAATCATGTGTTTCGCATGGATTTGAAGCTACCTCGTTTGTTCCTCCAGATTTTGAAGCTATATCACTTATATCGCAAGTATTTGAAGCTAAATCATGTACGTCGCATGGATTTGAAGCTGAACTTTCTACATCGCATTGATTTGAAGCTAAATCTTGTGTATCGCATGGATTTGAAGCTAAACCCTCTACATCGCATTGATTTGCAACTAAATCATGTGTTTCGCATGGATCTGAAGCTAACTCGTTTTTTCGTCTGAATTTGAAGCAATATCAGTTATATCGCAAGTATGTGAAGCTAAACCATTTGTTTAGCTTGGATTTGAAGCTAAACTATTTACATACCATTGATTTGAAGCTTAATCATGTGTTTTGCATGGATATGAAGCTAATCGTTCTACTTCGCATTGATTTGAAGCTAAATCATGTGTCTCGCATGGATTTTTAAGGTTACTCGTTTGATTCGTCTGCATTTGAAGCTATATAACTTATATCGCAAGTGTTTGAAGCTAAATCATTTGTTTCGCGTGGATTTGAAGCTAAACCTTCTACATCGCATTGATTTGAAGCTTAAACGTGTGTTTCGCTTGATTTGAATCGCAGCCTTCGACTTCGCAATCGATTTGTAGCTAAATCATTTGATTCGCATGGATTTGAAGCTACGCCATCTACTTCGCATTGATTTGCAGACAAATCATGTGTTTCGCATGGGTTTGAGGCTAACTCGTTCGTTTCGCCTGCATTTGAAGCTACATCACATATATCACAAGTAATGGAAGCTAAATCACTTGTTTCGCATGGATTTGAAGGTAAGCCTACTACTTCGCATTGATTTGAAGCTAAATCATGTGTTTCGCTTGGATTTGAAGCTAACGCGAATTTTCGCATGCAGTTGAAGCCAAATCATGTTTATCACAAGTATCTGAAGCGAAACCATTTGTTTCGCCAGAATATAAAGCTAAACCATGTGTTATGAATGGATTTGAAGCTAATCATGTGTCTCGCATGGATTTGAAACTTACTCATTTGTTTCGCTTGCATATCGTAAGTATTTGAAGCTAAATCATGTGTTTCGCATGGATTTCAAGCTAACTCCATTGTTTCGCATGCAGTTTTAGTCAATCATGTATATCACAAGTATTTGAAACTACTCCATTTGATTCGCATGGATTTGAAGCTATACCTTCCACATCGCATTGATTTGCAGCTAAATCATGTGTTTCGCATGGATCTGAAGCTAACTCGTTTGTTTCGCCTGCATTTGATATATCACTTATATTCGCAAATTATATTCGAATATATCACTTATATTCGCAAGTATTTGAAGCTAAATCTTTCGATTCGCATGGATTTGAAGCTAAGCCTTCTACTTCGCATTGATTTGAAACTAAATCATGTGTTTCCATGGATTTCAAGCTAACGCTTTTGTTTCGCCTGCATTTGAAACTATATCATTTATGTCGCAAGTATTTGAAGCTAAATCATTTGTGTCGCACGGATTTGAAGCTAAGCCTTCCACTTCGCATTGATGTAAGTCTAAATCATTGTTTCGCTTGTATTTGATGCTCACTCGTTTGTTTCGCATGCAGTTGAAGCTAAATCATGTAAATCACAAGAAGTTGAAGCTAAACCATTTCACTTGCATGGATTTGATTATATCGATTTGTATCGCATGGATTTGAAGATAAGCCTTCTACTTCGCATTGATTTGAAGCTAAATCATGTGTTTCGCTTGGATAGGAAGCTACCTCGTTTGTTTCGCATGCAGTTGAAGCTAAATCATGTGTTTCGCATGGATTTGAAGCTATATAGTGTGTTTCGCATGCAGTTGTAGCTAAATAATGTATATCACACGTAATTGTAGCTAAATCACTTCTTTCGCATGGATTTGAAGCTAAACCACTTGTTTCGCATGGATTTGAAGCTAATCCTTCTACTTCGCATTGATTTGAAGCTGAATCATTTGTTTCGCATGGAATTGAAACTACATCGTTTGTTCCTCCAGCTTTTGAAGCTATATCACTTATATCGGAAGTATTTGAAGCTAAATCATATGTGTCGTATGGATTTGAAGCTAAACCTTCTACATCGCAATGATTTGAAGCTAAATCTAGTATATCGCATGGATTTGAAGCTAAACCTTCTACATCGCATTGATTTGCAGCTAAATCATGTGTTTCGCATGGATTTGAAGCTAACTCGTTCGTTTCGCCTGCAGTTGAATCTACATGACTTATATCGCAAGTATTTGAAGCTAAATCATGTGTTTCGATTGGATTTGAAGCTAAACCTTCTACATGGCATTGATTTGAAGCTAAATTATGTGTTTCGCTTGAATTTGAATGTAATTCATTTGTTTCGCATGCAGTTGAAGCTATATCACCTATATCCCAAGTGTAGGAAGCTCATTCATTTGTTTCGCATGGATTTGAAGCTAAACCTGCTACTTCGCATTGATTTGAAGTTAAATTATGTGTTTTGCGTGGATCTGAAGCTAACTCGTTTGTTTCGCCTGCATTTGAAGCTATATCACTTATATTCGCAAGCATTTGATGCTGAATCATTCGTTTCGCATGGATTTGAAGCTAAGCCTTTTACTTCGCATTGATTTGAATCTAAATCATGTGTTTCGCTTGGATAGGAAGCTACCTCGTTTGTTTCGCATGCAGTTGAAGCTAACTCATGTGTATCACAAATATTTGAGGCTAAACCAATTGTTGCTCGTGGATTTGAAGCTATACTTCTACTTCGCATTGATTTGAAGCTAAATCATTTGTCTCGCATGGATTTGGAGCTAACTCGCATGTTTCTCCTGAATTTTAATTTATATCACTTATATCGCCAGTATCTGAACCTAAATCATCTGTTTCGCATGTATTTGAAGCTAAGCCTTCTACTTCGCAATGATTTCAAGCTAAATCATGTTTATCGCATGGATTTTGTAGCCAACTTGTTTGATTCGGCTACTTTTGTGTCTATATCACTTATATCCCAAGGGTTTAAAGCAAAACCATTTGTTTCGCATGGATTTGAAGCTAACTCGTTTGTTCTGTCTGCTTTTGAAGCTACCTCATTTATATCGCAAGTATTTGAAGCAAAATCATTTGTTTCGCATGGATTTGAAGCTAATCCTTCTACTAAGAATTGACTTGAAACTAAATCATTTGTTTGGCATGGATTTGAAGGCAATCGTGTGTTTCGTCTGCATTTGAAGCTATATCACTAATATCGAGAGAATTTGAAGCTGAATCATTTGTTTCGCTCAGATTTGAAGCTAAACCTTCTACATCGCATTGATTTGACGCTAAATCATGTGTTTCCCTTGGATATGAAGCTAACTCGTTTGTTTCGCCTGCATTTGAAGCTATATCACTTATATTCGCAAGCATTTGATGCTGAATCATTCGTTTCGCATGGATTTGAAGCAAAGCCTTCTACTTCGCATTGATTTGTACCTAAATCACTTGTTTCGCATAGATTTGGAGCTAACTCGTTTGTTTCCCCTGCATTTGAAGCTATATCACTTATATCGCATGTATCTGATGCTAAATCATTTGTGTCGCATGGATTTGAAGCTAAAGCTTCTACATCGCATTGATTTGAAGCTAAATTATGTGTTTCGTTTGGATTTGAGCTAACTCGTTTGTTTCGCCTGCATTTGAAGCTATATCAATTATATCGCAAGTATCTGAAGTTAGATCACTTGTTTCTCATGTATTCGAAGCTAAGTCTTCTACTTCGCATTGATTCGAAGCTAAATCATATGTTTCGCATAGATTTGAAGCTAACTCGTTGGTTCCGCCTGCATTTCAAGCTATATCACTTATATCGCTAGTATTTGAAGCTAAACCATTTGTTTCGCATTGATTTGAAGCTAACCCTTATACTTTGCATTGATTGGAAGCTAAATCACGTGATATGCATGGATATGAAGCTGAACCATTTCATTCGCATGGATTTGAAGCTAAGCCTTCTACATCGCACTGATTTGAAGCTAAATCATGTGTTTCGCATGGATTTGAAGCTAAGATTTCTACTTCGCATTGATTAGAAACTAAATCATGTGTTTCGCTTGGATTTGAAGCTATCTCGTTTGTTTCGCCTGCATTTGAAGCTATACCATTTATGTCGCAAATATTTGAAACTAATTCATTTGTGTCGCATGGATTTAATGCTAAGCCTCCTACTTCGCATTGATTTGAAGCTTAGTCATGTGTTTCGCATGGATTTGAAGCAAACTCGTTTGTTTCGCATGCAGTTGAAGCCAAATCATGTTTATCACAAGTATGTGAATCTAAACTATTTGTTTCGCAAGAATATGAAGCTAAACCAAGTGCATCTCATGAATTTGTATCTAAACTATGTGTTTCGTATGAATTTGAACACAAATCACGTGTTTCGCATGGATTTAAAGCTAAATCATGTGTTTCGTTTGGATTGAAGCTAACTCGTGTGTTTCTCCTGCACTTGAAGCTATTTCATTTATACCGCAACTATTTGAAGGTAAATCATTTGTTTTGCTTGAATTTGAAGCTAAGCCTTCTACTTCGCATTGATTGAAAGCTAAATCATGTGTTGTACATGGATTTGAAGCTAACTCGTTTGATTCGCATACATTTGAAGCTAAATCAATCGTTTCGCATGAATTTGAAGCTAAGCCTTCTAATTCGCATTCTTTTGAAGCTAAATAATGTATTTCGCGTGGATTCGAAGCTAACTCGTTTGCTCCGCATGCAGTTGAAACTAAATCATGGTTATCACAAATATGTGAGACTAAACCATTTGTTTCGCGTGGATTTGAACCTAAACTTCTACTTCACATTGATTCGAAGCTAAATCATGTGTTTCGCATACATTTGAAGCTAACTCGTTTGTTTCGCATGCAGTTGAAGCTAAGTCATGTATATCACAAGTATTTGAAGCTAAACCATTTGTTTCTCATGGATTTGAAGCTAAACCTTCTACATCGCATTGATTTGAAGCTAAATCATGTGTTTCGCATGGATTTGAAGCTACCTCGTTTGTTCCTCCAGATTTTGAAGCTATATCACTTATATCGCAAGTATTTGAAGCTAAATCATGTACGTCGCATGGATTTGAAGCTGAACTTTCTACATCGCATTGATTTGAAGCTAAATCTTGTGTATCGCATGGATTTGAAGCTAAACCCTCTACATCGCATTGATTTGCAACTAAATCATGTGTTTCGCATGTATTTGAAGCTAACGAGTTTGTTTCGCCTGCATTTGAAGCTAAGTCATGTATATCATAAGAATCTGATGCTAAACAATATCTTTCGCATGTATTTGAAGCTAAACCATGTGTTTTCCATGCATTTGAACCTCAATCATGTGTTTCGCATTCATTTGAAGCTTAATGACATAGTTGCATGGAATTGAAGCTAACTCGTATGTTTCGCCTGCATTAGAACCTATTTCATTTATACCGCAGTTTTCGAAGCTAAATCATTCGTACGGCACGGATTTGCAGCTAAGCCTTCTACATCGCACTGTTTTGAAGCTTAATAATGTATTTCGAGTGGATTAGCAGCTAACTCGTCTGTTTCGAGTGCAGCTGAAGCTAAATCATGTATATCACAAGTATTTGAAGCTAAACGTTTTGTATCGCATGGATTTGAAGATAAGCCTCCTACTTCGCATTGATTTGAAGTTAAATCATGTGTTCCGCATGGATTTGACGCTAACTCTTTTGTTTCGCCTGCATTTGAAGCTATATCACTTATATCGCAAGTATTTGAAGCTAAATCATTTGTTTCGGGCGGATTTGAAGCTAAGCCTTCTATGTCACATTGATTTGCATCTAAATCATGCGCTTCGCATGGATTTGAAGCTAACTCATTTGTCTCTCCTGCATTCGAAGCTATATCACTTACATAGCAAGTATTTGAATGTAAATCATTTGTTTCGCACGGATTTGAAGCTACACCTTCTATATCGCATTTGTTAGAAGCTAAATCATGTGTTTCGTATGTATTGAAGCTAACTCGTTTGTATCGCATGCAGATGAATCTAAATCATGTATATCGCAAGTAGTTGAAGCTAAACCATTTGTTTCGCATGGATTTGAAGATGAGCCTTCTACATCGCATTGACTTGAAGCTAAATCATGTTTTTCGCATGGATTTGAAGCTAACTCATTTGTCTTTCCTGCATTTGAAGCCATATCACTTATATCGCAAGTATTTGAATGTAAATCATTTGTTTCGCATGGAATTGAAGCTAAACCGTCTACATCGCATTGATTTTAAGCTAAATCATGTGTTTCGCATGGATTTGAAGCTAACTCGTTTGTCTCGCATGCAGTTGTAGCTTAATAATTTATATCACAAGCATTTGTAGCTTATCCATTTGTTTCGCATGGATTTGAAGCTAAGCCTTCTACTTCGCATTGATTTGAAGCTAAATCATTTGTTTCGCGTGGAATTGAAGCTACCTCGTTTGTTCCTCCTGCTTTTGAAGCTATATCACTTATATCGCAAGTATTTGCAGCTAAATCATATGTGTCGCATGAATTTGAAGATGAACCTTCTACATCGCATTGATTTGAAGCTAAATCTTGTAAATCGCATGGATTTGAAGCTAAACCTTCTACATCGCATTGATTTGAATCTAAATCATGTGTTTCGCATGGATTTGAAGCTAACTCGTTTGTTTCGCATGCAGTTGTAGCTAAATAATGTATATCACAAGTATTTGTAGCTAAACCATTTGTTTCGCATGGATTTGAAGCTAAACCTTCTACATCGCATTGATTTGAAGCTAAATCATGTGTTTCGCATGGATTTGAAGCTAACTCGTTTGTTTCGCATGCAGTTGTAGCTAAATAATGTATATCACAAGTATTTGTAGCTAAACCATTTGTTTCGCATGGATTTGAAGCTAAGCCCTCTACTTCGCATTGATTTGAAGCTAAATCATTTGTTTCGCATGGAATTGAAGCTACCTCGTTTGTTCCTCCAGATTTTGAAGCTATATCACTTATATCGCAAGTATTTGAAGCTAAATCGTGTATCGTCGCATGGATTTGAAGCTGAACTATCTACATCGCATTGATTTGAAGCTAAATCTTGTGTATCGCATGGATTTGAAGCTAAACCCTCTACATCGCATTGATTTGCAACTAAATCATGTGTTTCGCATGGATTTGTAGCTAACTCGTTTGTTTCGCATGCAGTTGTAGCTAAATAATGTATATCACAAGTATTTGTAGCTAAACCATTTGTTTCGCATGGATTTGAAGCTGAACCTTCTACATCGAATTGATTTGAAGCTAAATCTTGTGTATCGCATGGATTTGAAGCTAAACCTTCTACATCGCATTAATTTGAAGCTAAATCATGTGTTTCGCATGGATTTGAAGCTAACTCGTTCGTTTCGTCTCCAGTTGAATCTACATCACTTATATCGCAAGTATTTGAAGCTATATCATGTGTATCGCGTGGATTTTGAAGCTAACTCGTTTGTTTCGCATGCAGTTGTAGCTAAATAATGTATATCACAAGTATTTGTAGCTAAATCATTTGTTTCGCATGGATTTGAAGCTAAACCTTCTACTTCGCATTGATTTGAAGCTAAATCGTTTGTTTCGCATAGAACTGAAACTACCTCGTTTGTTCCTCCTGCGTTTGAAGCTATATCACTTATATCGCAAGTATTTGAAGCTAAATCATATGTGTCGCATGGATTTGAAGCTGAACCTACTACATCGCATGATTTAAAGCAAAATCTTGTGTATCGCATGGATTTGAAGCTAAACCTTCTACATCGCATTGATTTGAAGCTAAATCATGTGTTTCGCATGGATTTGAAGCTAACTCGTTTGTCTCGCATGCAGTTGTAGCTTAATAATTTATATCACAAGCATTTGTAGCTTATCCATTTGTTTCGCATGGATTTGAAGCTAAGCCTGCTACTTCGCATAGATTTGAAGCTAAATCATTTGTTTCGCATAGAACTGAAGCTACCTCGTTTGTTCCTCCTGCTTTTGAAGCTATATCACTTATATCGCAAGTATTTGAAGCTAAATCATATGTGTCGCATGGATTTGAAGCTGAACCTTCTTCATCGAATTGATTTGAAGCTAAATCTTGTGTATCGCATGGATTTGAAGCTAAACCTTCTACATCGCATTGATTTGAAGCTAAATCATGTGTTTCGCATGAATTTGAAGCTAACTCGTTCGTTTGGCCAGCAGTTGAATCTACATCACTTATATCGCAAGTATTTGAAGCTAAATCATGTGTATCGCGTGGATTTTGAAGCTAACTCGTTTGATTAGTCTGCATTTGAAGCTATATCACTTATACGCCAAGTGTTTGAAGCTAAATCATTTGTTTCGCATGGATTTGGAGCTAAACCTTCTACATCGCATTGATTTGCAGCTAAATCATGTGTTTCGCTTGGATTTGAAGCTAACTCGTTCGTTGCGCATACAGTTAAATCTAAATAACGTATATCACAAGTATTTGAAGCTAAACCATTTGTTTCGCATGGATTTGAAGCTAAGCCTTCTCCTTCGCATTAATTGGAAGCTAAATCACGTGTTTTGCATGGATTTGAAGCTGAACCTTCTACATCGCATTGATTTGCAAATGAATCATGTGTTTCGCATGGCTTTGAAGCTAATTCGTTCGTTTCGCCTGTATTTGAATCTATATTACTTATATCGCAAGTATTTGAAGCTAAATCATGTTTTTCGCTTGGATTTGAAGCTAAACCTTCTATATCGCATTTATTTGAACCAATTCATGTGTTTCGCGTGGATTTGAAGGTAACTCAATTGTTTCGCATGCAGTTGAAGCTATATCACATTTATCCCAAGTGTTTGAACCTCAATCATTTGTTTCGTATGGATTTGAAGCTAAACCTTCTACATCGCATTGATTTGAAGCTAACTCATGTGTTTCGCGTGGATTTGAAGGTAACTCGTTTGTTTCGCATGCAGTTGGAGCTATACCACCTATATCCCAAGTGTTTGAAGCTCAATCATTTGTTTCGCATGGTTTTGAAGCTAAACCTTCTACATCGCATTTATTTTAAGCTAAATCATGTGTTTCGCATGGATTTGAAGCTAACTCGTTTGTTTCGCATGCAGTTGAAGCTAAATCACGTCTTTCACAAGTATTTGAAGATGAACCATTTAAATCGCATGGCTTTGAACCTGAGCCTTCAACATCGCACTGATTTGCACCTAAATAAAGTGTTTCGCATTCAGTTGAAGCTAAACCTTCTACATCCCTTGGATATGAAGCTAAATCATGTGTTTGTCATGGATTTGAAGCTAAACCTTCTACAACGCATTGATTTGCAGCTGAACCATGTGTTTCGCATGGGGTTGAAGCTAAGCCATCTACTTCGCATTGATTTGAAGCTAAATCATGTGTTTCGCGTGGACTTGAAGCTATCTGGTTGGTTTCGCATGCATTTGAAGCTAAATCACTTGTATCGCAAGTATCCGAAGCTAAATCAATTGTTTCGCATAGATTTGAAGCTAAACCTTCTACATCGCATTGATTTGCATCTAAATTCATGTGTTTCGCGTGGACTTGAAGCTAGCTCGTTCGTTTTGCCTGCATTTGAATCTACATCACTTATATCGCAAGTATTTGAAGCTAAATCATTTGTTTCGCATGGATTTGAAACTAAACCTTCTACATCGCATTGATTTGTAGCTAAATCATGTGTTTCGTTTGGATTTGATACTATCTCGTTTGTTTCGTCGGCATTTGAAGCAATATCACTTATATTGCAAGTATCTGAAGCTAAATCAATTGTTTCGGGCGGATTTGAAGATAAACCTTCTACACCGCATTGATTTGAAGCTAAATCATTTGTTTCGCATGGATTTGAAGCTAACTCATTTGTCTCTCCTGCATTCGAAGCTATATCACTTATATCGCAAATATTTAAATGTAAATCATTTGTTTCGCGCGGATTTGAAGCTAAACCTTCTACTTCGCATTGGTTTGTAGCTAAATCATGTGTATCGCATGTATTTGAAGCTAACTCGTTTGCATCGCATGCAGATGAAGTTAAATCATGTATATTACAAGTAGTTGAAACTAAACCATTTGTTTCGCATGGATTTGAAGATGGGCCGTCTACTTCGCATTGATTTGAAGCTAAATCATGTGTTTCGCATGGATTTGAAGCTAATACATCTAGATCGCAGTGATTTGAAGCTAAATCATGAGTTTCGCATTGACTTGAAGCTAAATCATGTGTATCACATGGCTTTTGAAGCTAACTCGTTTGATTCGTCTGCATTTGAAACTATATCAATTATATCGCAAGTATTTGAAGCTAAATCATATGTTTCGACTGTATTTGAAGCTAACTCGTTTGTTACGCCTGCAGTTGAATCTATATCACTTATATCACAAGTATTTGAAGCTAAATCATTTGTTCCGCATTGATTTGAATATAAATCATATGTTTTGCATGGATTTGAAGCTAAACCTTCTACGTCGCATTGATTTGCAGCAAAATCATGTGCATCGCATGGAGTTGAAGCCACCTCGTTCGTTTCGACTGCATATGAAGCTATGTCATTTATATCGCAAGTATTTGAAGCTAAATCATTTGTTTCGCATGGATTTGAAGCTAGGCCTTCTACTTTGCATTGATTGGAAGCTAAATCACGTGTTTTGCATGTATTTGAAGCAAACTCGTTTGATTCGCATGCAGTTGAAACTAAATCATGTATATCACAAGTATTTGCAGCTAAACCATATGATTCGCATGGATTTGAAGCTAAGCCTTCAACTTCGCATTGATTTGAAGCTAAATCATATGTGTCGCATGTATTTGAAGCCAACTCGTTTGTTTCCCCTGCATTTGAAGCTATATCACTTATACCGCAAGTTCCTGTGCTAAATCATTTGCTTCGCATGTATTTGTAGCTAAACCTTCTACATCGCATTGATTTGAAGCTAAATAATTTGTGTCGCATGTATTTGAAGCTAATCCTTCTACATCGCATTGAGTTGAAGCAAAATAATGTGTTTCGCATGGATTTGATGCTAACTCGTTTGTTTCGGATGCAGTTGAAGCTAATTCATGTATATCGCAGGTATTTGAAGCTAAACCATTTGTTTCGCATGGATTTGAAGCTAACCCTTCTACTTGGTATTGAAATGAAGCTAAATCATGTGTTTTGCCTGGATTTGAAGCTAACTCGTTTGTTCTGTCTGCATTTGAAGCTACCTCATTTATATCGCAATTATCTGAAGCTAAATCATTTGTTTCTCATGTATTTGAAGCAAAGCCTTCGACTTCGCTTTGATTAAAGCCTAAATCATTGTTTCGGTTGGATTTGAAGCTAACTCGTTTGTTTCGCATACAGTTGATGCTAAATCATGTTTATCACAAGTATCTGAAGCAAAACCATTTGTTTCGCAAGAATATGAAGCTAATGCATGTGTTTCGCATGAATTTGAATCTAAATCATGTGTTTCGCATGGATTTGATGCTAACTCGTTTGTTTCGCATGCAGTTGAAACTAAATCTTGTATATCGCAAGTATTTGAAGCTAAACCATTTGTTTCGCATGGATTTGAAGCTAACCCTTCTACTTGGCATTGAAATGAAGCTAAATCATGTGTTTTGCTTGGATTTTAAGCTAACTCGTTTGTTTCGCCTGCATTTGAATCTACGTCATTTATATTTCAAGTATTTGAAGCGAAATCATTTGTTTCGCATGGATATGAAGCTAATCTTTCTACTAAGAATTGACTTGAAACTGAATCATTTGTTTCGCCATGGATTTAAAGCCAACTCGTGTGTTTCGTCTGCATTTGAACTTATCACTAATATCGAGAGTATGTGAAGCTAAATCATTTGGTTCACCTGCATTTGAATCTATATCACTTATATCGCAAGTATTTGGAGCTAAATCATGTGTATCGCATGGATTTTGAACCTAACTCGTTTGATTTGTCTGCATTTGTAGCTATATCACGTATATCCCTAGTGTTTGAAGCTAAATCATTTGTTTCGCGTGGATTTGAAGCTAAACCTTCTACTTCGCATTGATTTGAAGCTAGGTCATGTGTTTCGCTTGGATTTCACGCTAAACCTTCTACATCGCATTGATTTGAAGCTAAATGATCTGTGTCGCATGGATTTGCAGCTAAACCTACTACATTACATTGATTGGAAGCTTAATCATGTGTTTCGCATGGATTTGAAGCTAAACCTGCTACTTCGCATTGATTTGACGCTAAATATTGTGTTTCGAATGGATTTGAAGCTAACTCATTTGTTTCGCATGCAGTTGAAACTAAATCATGTATATCACATGTATTTGCAGCTAAACAATTCATTCGTATGTATTTGAAGCTAAGCCTTCTAATGGCATTGAATTGAAGCTAAGTCGTGTGTTTTGCATGGATTTGAAGCTATCTCGTTTGTTTCTCCTGTATTTGAAGCTGTATCATTTATATCGCACGTATTTGAAGCTAATCCATTTGTTTCGCATGGATTTGAAGCTAAGCCTTCTACTTCGCATTGATTGGATCCTAAATCGCGTGTTTTGCATGGATTTGAAGCTAAGCCTTCCTCATCGCATTGATTTGAAGCTGAATTATGTGTTTCGCGTGGATTTGGAGCTCACTCGTTTGCTTCGAATGCAGTTGAAGCTAAATCATGTATATCACAAGTATTTGAAGCTAAACCATTTGTATCGCATAGATTTGAAGCTCTGCCTTCTACATCGCATTGATTTGACGCTAAATATTGTGTTTCGAATGGATTTGAAGCTAACTTGTTTGTTTCGCATGCAGTTGAAACTAAATCATGTATATCACAAGTCTTTGCAGCTAAACCATTTGTATCGCATGGATTTGAAGCTCTGCCTTCTACTTCGCATTGATTTGACCCTAAATATTGTGTTTCGAATGGATTTGAAGCTAACTCGTTTGTTTCGCATGCAGTTGAAGCGAAATTATGTATATCACATGTATTTGCAGCTAAACAATTCATTCGCATGGATTTGAAGCTAAGCCTTCTACTTGGCATTGAATTGAAGCTAAATCGTGTGTTTTGCATGGATTTGAAGCCAACTCGTTTGTTTCTCCTGTATTTGAAGCTGTATCATTTATATCGCCCGTATTTGAAGCTAATCCATTTGTTTCGCATGGATTTGAAGCTAAGCCTTCTACATCGCATTGATTTGAAGCTAAATCATGTGTTTCGCGTGGATTTGAAGGTAACTCGTTTGTTTCGCATGCAGTTGAAGCTAAATCATGTCTTTCACAAGTATTTGAAGATGAATCATTTGAATCGCATGGCTTTGAACCTGAGCCTTCTATTTCGCACTGATTTGCACCTAAATAATGTGTTTCGCATGGATTTGAAGCTAAACCTTCTACATCCCATGGATTTGAAGCTAAATCATGTGTTTGGCATGGATTTGAAGCTAAGCCTTCTACTTCGCATTGATTGGATCCTAAATCACGTGTTTTGCATGGATTTGAAGCTAAGCCTTCTACATCGCATTGATTTGAAGCTAACTCATTTGTTTCGCATAGAACTGAAGCTACCTCGTTTGTTCCTCCTCCTTTTGAAGCTATATCACTTATATCGCAACTATTTGAAGCTAAATCATATGTGTCGCATGGATTTGAAGCTGAACCCTCTACATCGAATTGATATGAAGCTAAATCTTGTGTATCGCAAGGATTTGAAGCTAAACCTTCTACATCGCATTGATTTGCAGCTAAATCATGTGTTTCGCATGGATTTGAAGCTAACTCGTTCGTTGCACCTGCAGTTGAATCTACTTCACTTATATCGCAAGTATTTGAAGCTAAATCATGTGTATCGCGTGGATTTTGAAGCTAACTCGTTTGATTAGTCTGCATTTGAAGCTATATCACATATACCCCAAGTGTTTGAAGCTAAATCATTTGTTTCGCATGGATTTGGAGCTAAACCTTCTACATCGCATTGATTTGCAGCTAAATCATTTGTTTCGCATGGATTTGAAGCTAAGCCTGCTACTTTGCATTGATTTGAAGCTAAATCATTTATTTCGCATAGAACTGAAGCTACCTCGTTTGTCCCTCCTGCTTTTGAAGCTATATCACTTATATCGCAAGTATTTGAAGCTAAATCATATGTGTCGCATGGATTTGAAGCTGTACCTACTACATCGCATGATTTAAAGCAAAATCTTGTGTATCGCAAGGATTTGAAGCTAAACCTTCTACATCGCATTGATTTGAAGCTAAATCATGTGTTTCGCATGGATTTGAAGCTAACTCGTTTGTCTCGCATGCAGTTGTAGCTTAATAATTTATAGCACAAGCATTTGTAGCTTATCCATTTGTTTCGCATGGATTTGAAGCTAAGCCTTCTACTTCGCATTGATTTGAAGCTAAATCATTTGTTTCGCGTGGAATTGAAGCTACCTCGTTTGTTCCTCCTGCTTTTGATGCTATATCACTTATATCGCAAGTATTTGAAGCTAAATCATATGTGTCGCATGGATTTGATGCTGAACCTACTAGATCGCATGATTTAAAGCAAAATCTTGTGTATCGCATGGATTTGAAGCTAAACCCTCTACATCGCATTGATTTGCAACTAAATCATGTGTTTCGCGTGGATTTGAAGGTAACTCGTTTGTTTCGCATGCAGTTGAAGCTATATCACCTTTAACCCAAGTGTTTGAAGCTCAATCATTTGTTTCACATGGATTTGAAGCTAAACCTTCTACATCGAATTGATTTGAAGCTAACTCATGTGTTTCGCGTGGATTTGAAGGTAACTCGTTTGTTTCGCACGCAGTTGGAGCTATACCGCCTATATCCCTAGCGTTTGAAGCTCAATCATTTGTTTCGCATGGATTTGAAGCTAACTCGTTCGTTGCGCATGCAGTTAAATCTAAATAACGTATATCACAAGTATTTGAAGCTAAACCATTTGTTTCGCATAGATTTGAAGCTAAGCCTTCTACTTCGCATTAATAGGAAGCTAAATCACGTGTTTTGCATGCATTTGAAGCTAAACCTTCTACATCGCATTGATTTGAACCTAAATCATGTGTTTCGCATGTATTTGAAGCTAACACGTTTATTTCGCCTGCATTTGTAGCTAAATCATTTGTTCCGCATGGATAAAAAGCTAACTCGTCTGTTTCGTCTGCATTTGAAGCTATATCGCTTATATGGCAAGTATCTGATGCTAAATCGTTTGTTTTGCATGGATTAGAAACTAAACCTTCTACGTCGCATTGATTTGCATCTACATCATGTATATCGCATAGATTTGAAGCTAACTCGTTTGTTTCTTCTGCATTCGTATCTATATCACTTATATCGCAAGTATTTGAAGTTATATGATTTGTTTCGCATGCATTTGAAGTATAATCATGTATTTTGCTTGGATTTGAAGCTAACTCGTTTGTTTCGCATGCAGTTGAAGCTAAAGCATAAGTATCTGAAGCTAAACAATTTGTTTCGCATGTATTTGAAGCTAAACCACGTGTTTCCCATGAATTTGAACCTACGTCATGTTTTTCGCATGCATTTTTAGCTTACTCACGTTCTTTGCATGGATTTGACGCTAACTCGTTTGTGTCGCTGGCATTTGTAGCTATTTCATTTATATTGCAAGTATTTGAAGCGAATAAATTTGTTTCGCATGGATTTGAAGTTAAGCCTTCTACTTCGCATTGATTAGAAGCTAAATCATGTGTTTCACATGGATTTGTAGCTAACCCGTTTGATTCGTCAGCATTTGAAGCTATATCACTTATATCGCAAGCATCTGAAGCTAAATCATTTGTTTCCCATGGATTTGAAGCCAAACCGTCCACATCGCATTTATTTGCAGCTAAATCATGTGTTTCGCATGGATTTGAAGCTAAGCCCTCTACTACCCATTGATTTGAAGCTAAATCATGTGTTTCTCATGGATTTGACGCTAACTCGTTTGTTTCGCCTGCATTGAAGCTATATCACTTATATCGCAAGTATTTGACTCAAAAATCATATGCTTCGCACGGATTTGAAGCTAAACCGTCTACTTCGCATTGATTTGAAGCTAAATCATGTGTTTTGCTTGGATTTGAAGCTAACTCGTTTGTTCCGCCTGCATTTGAAGCTGTATCACTTATATTCGCGCGCGCGAGCAAGTATTTAAATCTAAATCTTTCGTTTCCAACATATTTGAAGATTAGCCTTCTACTTCCCATTGATTAGAAGCTAAATCATTTGTTTCGCCGCGAGTTCAAGATAAATCATGTTTATCACAAGTATCTGAAGCTAAACCATTTGTTTCGCATGAATTTGATGCAAAACCACGTGTTTTGTATGAATTTGAAGATAAATCATGTGTTTCGGTTGGGTTTTGAAGCTAAGCCTCCTACATCGCACTGATATGAAGATAAATCATTTCTTTCGCATGGATTTCAAGCTAAGCCTTCTACATCGCATTGATTTGAAGCTAAACAATGTACTTCGCTTGGATTTGAAGCTACCTCGTTTGTTTCGCATGCAGTTGAAACGATGTCATGTATATCACAAGTATTTGAAGCTGAACCATTTGATTCTAATAGATTTCAAGCTAAGCCTTCTACTTCGCATTTATTTGTAGCTAAATCATTTGTCACACGTGGATTTGAAGGTAACTCGTTTGTTTCGCATGCAGTTGAAACGATGTCATGTATACCACAAGTATTTGAAGCTAAACCATTTGCTTCGCATTGATTTGAAGCTAGGCCTTCTATTTCGCAGTGATTAGAAGCTAAATCATGTGTATCGCATGGATTTGAAGCTGTCTCGTCTGTTTCGAATCCAGTTGAAGCTAAATCATGTATATCACAAGTATTTGAAGCAAAACCATTTGATTCGCTTGGATTTGAAGATAATCCTTCTACCTCACATTGAGTTGAAGGTGAATCATATCTTTCGCTTGGATTTGAAGCTAACTCTTTTGTTCCGCATGCGGTTGAAGCTAAAGCATGTATACCACAAATGTTTATAACTAAACCATTCGTTTCGCATGGATTTGAAGCTAAGTCTTCTACTTCGCATTAATTTGAAGCTAAATCGTGTGTTTCTCTTGGATTTGAAGTTAACTCGTTTGTTTCGCATGCAGTTGAAGCTATTACATTTATATCGCAAGTATTTGAAGCTGAACCGCTCGTTTCGCATGGATCTGAAGCTAAGCCTTCTACTTCGCATTGATTTGAAGCTAAATCGTGTGCTTCAATTGATATTGAAGTTAACTCGTTTGTTTCGCCTGCATTTGATGCTATTTCATTTAAACCGCAAGCATTTGAAGGTAAATCATTTGTTTCGCATGGATTTGAAGTTATGCCTTGTACTTCGCATTGATTTGAAGCTAAATCATGTGATTCGCTAGGATTTGATGTTAACTCGTTTGTTTCGCATGCAGTTGGAGCTAAATCATGTCTATCACACGCATTTGAAGCTAAACCATTTGTTTCGCATGGCTTTGAAGCTAACTCGTTTGTTTCGCCCGCATTTGAAGATATATCGCTTATATTCGCAAGTATTTGAAGCTAAACCGCTAGTTTCGCATGGATCTAAAGCTAAGCCATCTACTTCGCATGAATTTGAAGCTAAATCATGTGTTTGGCCTGGATTTGAAGCGAACTCGTTTGTTTCGCATGGATTTGAAGCTATACCTTCTACTTCGCATTGATTTGAAGCTGCATCATGTGTTTCGCTTGAATTTGAAACTAACGCGTTTGTTTGGCATGCAGTTGAAGCTAAATCATGTATATCACAAGTATTTGAAGCTAAAAGATTTGGGTCACATGGATTTGAAACTAAGCCTTCTACTTCACAATGATTTGAAGTTAAGTCACGTGTTTCGCATGGATTTAAAGCTAAATCATGTGTTTCGTTTGGATTGAAGCTAACTCGTTTGTTCCGCATGCAGTTGAAGCTAAATCATGGTTATCACAAATATTTGAGACTAAACCATTTCTTTCGCGTGGATTTGAACCTAAACTTCTACTTCACATTGATTTGAAGTTAAATCATGTGTTTCGCATATATTTGAAGCTAACTCGTTTGTTTCGCATGCAGTTGAAGCTAAGTCATGTATATCACAAGTATTTGAAGCTAAACCATGTGTTCCGCCTGGATTTGAAACAGAGCCTTCTACTTCGCATTGATATGAATCTAAATCATATGTTTCGCATGGATTTGAAGCTAACTCGTTTGTTTGGCGTGCAGTTGATGCTAAATCATGTATATCACAAGTATTTGAAGCTAAACCATTTGTTTCGCATGCATTTGAATATAAGCCTTCCACTTCGCATTGATTTGAAGCTAAATCATGTTTTTCGCATGGATTTGAAGCTACATCGTTTGTTTCGCATGCAGTTGAAACTAAATCATGTTTATCACACGTATTTGAAGCTAAACCATTTGTTTCGCATGGATGAGAATATAAGCCTTCCACTTCGCATTGATTTGAAGCTAAATCATGTGTTTCGCATGGATTTGAAGCTAAGTCGTTTGTATCGCATGCAGTTGAAACTAAATCATGTTTATCACAAGGATCTGTATCTAAACCATCTGTTTCGCAAGAATATGAAGCTAAACCATGTGTTTCGCATGAATTTGGAAGCTAAATCAAGTGTTTCGCATGGATTTCAAGATAAGTCGTTTGTTTGGCATGCAGTTGAAGCTAAATCATGTTTATCACAAGGATCTGAATCTAAACCATCTGTTTCGCAAGAATATGAAGCTAAACCACGTGTTTCGCATGAATTTGAATCTAAATCATGTGTTTCGCATGTATTTGAAGCAAACTCGTTTGTTTCGCCAGCATTTGAAGCTATATCATTTATATCGCAAGTATTTGAAGCTAACTCGTTTGTTTCGCATGGATTTGAAGCTAAGCCTTCTAATTCGCACTGTTTTGAAGCTAAATCATGTGTTTCGCTTGGATTTGAAGCTACGCCTTCTACTTCGCATTGATTAGAAGCTAAATCATTTGTTTCGCATGGTTTTGGAGCTAACTCGTTTGTTTCTCCTGCATTTGAAGCTATATCACGTATATCGCAATCAGTTGAAGAAAAATCATTTGTTTCGCATGCATTTGAAGCTATCTCGTTTGCTTCGAATGCAGTTGAATCTATATCACTTATATCGCAACTATTTGAAGCCAAATCATTTGTTCCGCATGTATTTGATGCTAATTCGTTTGTTTCGCCTGCATTTGAAGCTCTTTCATTTATACTGCAAGTATTTGAAGCTAAATCATTCGTTTCGCATGGATTTGAGGCTAAGCCTTCTAATTAGCACTGTTTTGAAGCTAAATAATGTATTTCGCGCGGATTAGAAGTTAACTCGTCTGTTTCGAATGCAGCTGAAGCTAAATCATGTATATCACAAGTATATGAAGCTAAACGATTTGTATCGCATGGATTTGAAGATAAGCCTACTACTTCGCAATGATTTGAAGTTATGACATGTCTTCCGCATGGATTTGACGCTAACTCTTTTGTTTCGCCTGAATTTGAAGCTGTATCACTTATATCGCAAGTATTTCAAGCTAAATCATTTGTTTCGGGCGGATTTTAAGCTAAGACTTCTACGTCGCATTGATTTGCATCTAAATCATGTGTTTCGCATGCATTTGAAGCTAAATCATATGTTTTGCACGGATGTGAAGCTAACTCGTTTGTTTTGTGTGCATTTGAAGCTGTTTCATTTATATCGCAAGTATTTGAAGCTTTCTCGTTTGTTTCGCAAGCATTTGAAGCTGTATCCCTTATATTCGCAAGTATTTGAAGCTAAATGATTCGTTTCGCATGGACTTGAAGCTAAGCCTTCTACTTCGCATTGATTTGCATCTAAATAATCTGTTTCGCATGGATTTGAAGCTAACTCGTTTGTTTCGCCTGCATTTGAAGCTATATCATTTATATCGCAAGTATTTGATGCTCAATCAGTTGTGTCGCATGGATTTGAAGCTAAGCCCTCTACTCCGCATTGATTTATGGCTAAATCACTGTTTCGCTTGGATTTGAAGCTAACTCGTTCGTTGCGCATGCAGTTAAATCTAAATAACGTATATCACAAGTATTTGAAGCTAAACCATTTGTTTCGCATAGATTTGAAGCTAAGCCTTCTACTTCGCATTAATAGGAAGCTAAATCACGTGTTTTGCATGCATTTGAAGCTAAACCTTCTACATCGCATTGATTTGAACCTAAATCATGTGTTTCGCATGTATTTGAAGCTAACACGTTTATTTCGCCTGCATTTGTAGCTAAATCATTTGTTCCGCATGGATAAAAAGCTAACTCGTCTGTTTCGTCTGCATTTGAAGCTATATCGCTTATATGGCAAGTATCTGATGCTAAATCGTTTGTTTTGCATGGATTAGAAACTAAACCTTCTACGTCGCATTGATTTGCATCTACATCATGTATATCGCATAGATTTGAAGCTAACTCGTTTGTTTCTTCTGCATTCGTATCTATATCACTTATATCGCAAGTATTTGAAGTTATATGATTTGTTTCGCATGCATTTGAAGTATAATCATGTATTTTGCTTGGATTTGAAGCTAACTCGTTTGTTTCGCATGCAGTTGAAGCTAAAGCATAAGTATCTGAAGCTAAACAATTTGTTTCGCATGTATTTGAAGCTAAACCACGTGTTTCCCATGAATTTGAACCTACGTCATGTTTTTCGCATGCATTTTTAGCTTACTCACGTTCTTTGCATGGATTTGACGCTAACTCGTTTGTGTCGCTGGCATTTGTAGCTATTTCATTTATATTGCAAGTATTTGAAGCGAATAAATTTGTTTCGCATGGATTTGAAGTTAAGCCTTCTATTTCGCATTGATTAGAAGCTAAATCATGTGTTTCACATGGATTTGTAGCTAACCCGTTTGATTCGTCAGCATTTGAAGCTATATCACTTATATCGCAAGCATCTGAAGCTAAATCATTTGTTTCCCATGGATTTGAAGCCAAACCGTCCACATCGCATTTATTTGCAGCTAAATCATGTGTTTCGCATGGATTTGAAGCTAAGCCCTCTACTACCCATTGATTTGAAGCTAAATCATGTGTTTCTCATGGATTTGACGCTAACTCGTTTGTTTCGCCTGCATTGAAGCTATATCACTTATATCGCAAGTATTTGACTCAAAAATCATATGCTTCGCACGGATTTGAAGCTAAACCGTCTACTTCGCATTGATTTGAAGCTAAATCATGTGTTTTGCTTGGATTTGAAGCTAACTCGTTTGTTCCGCCTGCATTTGAAGCTGTATCACTTATATTCGCGCGCGCGAGCAAGTATTTAAATCTAAATCTTTCGTTTCCAACATATTTGAAGATTAGCCTTCTACTTCCCATTGATTAGAAGCTAAATCATTTGTTTCGCATGGTTTTGAAGCTAGTTCGTTTGTTTCGCCGCGAGTTCAAGATAAATCATGTTTATCACAAGTATCTGAAGCTAAACCATTTGTTTCGCATGAATTTGATGCAAAACCACGTGTTTTGTATGAATTTGAAGATAAATCATGTGTTTCGGTTGGGTTTTGAAGCTAAGCCTCCTACATCGCACTGATATGAAGATAAATCATTTCTTTCGCATGGATTTCAAGCTAAGCCTTCTACATCGCATTGATTTGAAGCTAAACAATGTACTTCGCTTGGATTTGAAGCTACCTCGTTTGTTTCGCATGCAGTTGAAACGATGTCATGTATATCACAAGTATTTGAAGCTGAACCATTTGATTCTAATAGATTTCAAGCTAAGCCTTCTACTTCGCATTTATTTGTAGCTAAATCATTTGTCACACGTGGATTTGACGGTAACTCGTTTGTTTCGCATGCAGTTGAAACGATGTCATGTATACCACAAGTATTTGAAGCTAAACCATTTGCTTCGCATTGATTTGAAGCTAGGCCTTCTATTTCGCAGTGATTAGAAGCTAAATCATGTGTATCGCATGGATTTGAAGCTGTCTCGTCTGTTTCGAATCCAGTTGAAGCTAAATCATGTATATCACAAGTATTTGAAGCAAAACCATTTGATTCGCTTGGATTTGAAGATAATCCTTCTACCTCACATTGAGTTGAAGGTGAATCATATCTTTCGCTTGGATTTGAAGCTAACTCTTTTGTTCCGCATGCGGTTGAAGCTAAAGCATGTATACCACAAATGTTTATAACTAAACCATTCGTTTCGCATGGATTTGAAGCTAAGTCTTCTACTTCGCATTAATTTGAAGCTAAATCGTGTGTTTCTCTTGGATTTGAAGTTAACTCGTTTGTTTCGCATGCAGTTGAAGCTATTACATTTATATCGCAAGTATTTGAAGCTGAACCGCTCGTTTCGCATGGATCTGAAGCTAAGCCTTCTACTTCGCATTGATTTGAAGCTAAATCGTGTGCTTCAATTGATATTGAAGTTAACTCGTTTGTTTCGCCTGCATTTGATGCTATTTCATTTAAACCGCAAGCATTTGAAGGTAAATCATTTGTTTCGCATGGATTTGAAGTTATGCCTTGTACTTCGCATTGATTTGAAGCTAAATCATGTGATTCGCTAGGATTTGATGTTAACTCGTTTGTTTCGCATGCAGTTGGAGCTAAATCATGTCTATCACACGCATTTGAAGCTAAACCATTTGTTTCGCATGGCTTTGAAGCTAACTCGTTTGTTTCGCCCGCATTTGAAGATATATCGCTTATATTCGCAAGTATTTGAAGCTAAACCGCTAGTTTCGCATGGATCTAAAGCTAAGCCATCTACTTCGCATGAATTTGAAGCTAAATCATGTGTTTGGCCTGGATTTGAAGCGAACTCGTTTGTTTCGCATGGATTTGAAGCTATACCTTCTACTTCGCATTGATTTGAAGCTGCATCATGTGTTTCGCTTGAATTTGAAACTAACGCGTTTGTTTGGCATGCAGTTGAAGCTAAATCATGTATATCACAAGTATTTGAAGCTAAAAGATTTGGGTCACATGGATTTGAAACTAAGCCTTCTACTTCACAATGATTTGAAGTTAAGTCACGTGTTTCGCATGGATTTAAAGCTAAATCATGTGTTTCGTTTGGATTGAAGCTAACTCGTTTGTTCCGCATGCAGTTGAAGCTAAATCATGGTTATCACAAATATTTGAGACTAAACCATTTCTTTCGCGTGGATTTGAACCTAAACTTCTACTTCACATTGATTTGAAGTTAAATCATGTGTTTCGCATATATTTGAAGCTAACTCGTTTGTTTCGCATGCAGTTGAAGCTAAGTCATGTATATCACAAGTATTTGAAGCTAAACCATGTGTTCCGCCTGGATTTGAAACAGAGCCTTCTACTTCGCATTGATATGAATCTAAATCATATGTTTCGCATGGATTTGAAGCTAACTCGTTTGTTTGGCGTGCAGTTGATGCTAAATCATGTATATCACAAGTATTTGAAGCTAAACCATTTGTTTCGCATGCATTTGAATATAAGCCTTCCACTTCGCATTGATTTGAAGCTAAATCATGTTTTTCGCATGGATTTGAAGCTACATCGTTTGTTTCGCATGCAGTTGAAACTAAATCATGTTTATCACACGTATTTGAAGCTAAACCATTTGTTTCGCATGGATGAGAATATAAGCCTTCCACTTCGCATTGATTTGAAGCTAAATCATGTGTTTCGCATGGATTTGAAGCTAAGTCGTTTGTATCGCATGCAGTTGAAACTAAATCATGTTTATCACAAGGATCTGTATCTAAACCATCTGTTTCGCAAGAATATGAAGCTAAACCATGTGTTTCGCATGAATTGGAAGCTAAATCAAGTGTTTCGCATGGATTTCAAGATAAGTCGTTTGTTTGGCATGCAGTTGAAGCTAAATCATGTTTATCACAAGGATCTGAATCTAAACCATCTGTTTCGCAAGAATATGAAGCTAAACCACGTGTTTCGCATGAATTTGAATCTAAATCATGTGTTTCGCATGTATTTGAAGCAAACTCGTTTGTTTCGCCAGCATTTGAAGCTATATCATTTATATCGCAAGTATTTGAAGCTAACTCGTTTGTTTCGCATGGATTTGAAGCTAAGCCTTCTAATTCGCACTGTTTTGAAGCTAAATCATGTGTTTCGCTTGGATTTGAAGCTACGCCTTCTACTTCGCATTGATTAGAAGCTAAATCATTTGTTTCGCATGGTTTTGGAGCTAACTCGTTTGTTTCTCCTGCATTTGAAGCTATATCACGTATATCGCAATCAGTTGAAGAAAAATCATTTGTTTCGCATGCATTTGAAGCTATCTCGTTTGCTTCGAATGCAGTTGAATCCATATCACTTATATCGCAACTATTTGAAGCCAAATCATTTGTTCCGCATGTATTTGATGCTAATTCGTTTGTTTCGCCTGCATTTGAAGCTCTTTCATTTATACTGCAAGTATTTGAAGCTAAATCATTCGTTTCGCATGGATTTGAGGCTAAGCCTTCTAATTCGCACTGTTTTGAAGCTAAATAATGTATTTCGCGCGGATTAGAAGTTAACTCGTCTGTTTCGAATGCAGCTGAAGCTAAATCATGTATATCACAAGTATATGAAGCTAAACGATTTGTATCGCATGGATTTGAAGATAAGCCTACTACTTCGCAATGATTTGAAGTTATGACATGTCTTCCGCATGGATTTGACGCTAACTCTTTTGTTTCGCCTGCCTTTGAAGCTGTATCACTTATATCGCAAGTATTTCAAGCTAAATCATTTGTTTCGGGCGGATTTTAAGCTAAGACTTCTACGTCGCATTGATTTGCATCTAAATCATGTGTTTCGCATGCATTTGAAGCTAAATCATATGTTTTGCACGGATGTGAAGCTAACTCGTTTGTTTTGTGTGCATTTGAAGCTGTTTCATTTATATCGCAAGTATTTGAAGCTTTCTCGTTTGTTTCGCAAGCATTTGAAGCTGTATCCCTTATATTCGCAAGTATTTGAAGCTAAATGATTCGTTTCGCATGGACTTGAAGCTAAGCCTTCTACTTCGCATTGATTTGCATCTAAATAATCTGTTTCGCATGGATTTGAAGCTAACTCGTTTGTTTCGCCTGCATTTGAAGCTATATCATTTATATCGCAAGTATTTGATGCTCAATCAGTTGTGTCGCATGGATTTGAAGCTAAGCCCTCTACTCCGCATTGATTTATGGCTAAATCACTGTTTCGCTTGGATTTGAAGCTAACTCGTTCGTTGCGCATGCAGTTAAATCTAAATAACGTATATCACAAGTATTTGAAGCTAAACCATTTGTTTCGCATAGATTTGAAGCTAAGCCTTCTACTTCGCATTAATAGGAAGCTAAATCACGTGTTTTGCATGCATTTGAAGCTAAACCTTCTACATCGCATTGATTTGAACCTAAATCATGTGTTTCGCATGTATTTGAAGCTAACACGTTTATTTCGCCTGCATTTGTAGCTAAATCATTTGTTCCGCATGGATAAAAAGCTAACTCGTCTGTTTCGTCTGCATTTGAAGCTATATCGCTTATATGGCAAGTATCTGATGCTAAATCGTTTGTTTTGCATGGATTAGAAACTAAACCTTCTACGTCGCATTGATTTGCATCTACATCATGTATATCGCATAGATTTGAAGCTAACTCGTTTGTTTCTTCTGCATTCGTATCTATATCACTTATATCGCAAGTATTTGAAGTTATATGATTTGTTTCGCATGCATTTGAAGTATAATCATGTATTTTGCTTGGATTTGAAGCTAACTCGTTTGTTTCGCATGCAGTTGAAGCTAAAGCATAAGTATCTGAAGCTAAACAATTTGTTTCGCATGTATTTGAAGCTAAACCACGTGTTTCCCATGAATTTGAACCTACGTCATGTTTTTCGCATGCATTTTTAGCTTACTCACGTTCTTTGCATGGATTTGACGCTAACTCGTTTGTGTCGCTGGCATTTGTAGCTATTTCATTTATATTGCAAGTATTTGAAGCGAATAAATTTGTTTCGCATGGATTTGAAGTTAAGCCTTCTATTTCGCATTGATTAGAAGCTAAATCATGTGTTTCACATGGATTTGTAGCTAACCCGTTTGATTCGTCAGCATTTGAAGCTATATCACTTATATCGCAAGCATCTGAAGCTAAATCATTTGTTTCCCATGGATTTGAAGCCAAACCGTCCACATCGCATTTATTTGCAGCTAAATCATGTGTTTCGCATGGATTTGAAGCTAAGCCCTCTACTACCCATTGATTTGAAGCTAAATCATGTGTTTCTCATGGATTTGACGCTAACTCGTTTGTTTCGCCTGCATTGAAGCTATATCACTTATATCGCAAGTATTTGACTCAAAAATCATATGCTTCGCACGGATTTGAAGCTAAACCGTCTACTTCGCATTGATTTGAAGCTAAATCATGTGTTTTGCTTGGATTTGAAGCTAACTCGTTTGTTCCGCCTGCATTTGAAGCTGTATCACTTATATTCGCGCGCGCGAGCAAGTATTTAAATCTAAATCTTTCGTTTCCAACATATTTGAAGATTAGCCTTCTACTTCCCATTGATTAGAAGCTAAATCATTTGTTTCGCATGGTTTTGAAGCTAGTTCGTTTGTTTCGCCGCGAGTTCAAGATAAATCATGTTTATCACAAGTATCTGAAGCTAAACCATTTGTTTCGCATGAATTTGATGCAAAACCACGTGTTTTGTATGAATTTGAAGATAAATCATGTGTTTCGGTTGGGTTTTGAAGCTAAGCCTCCTACATCGCACTGATATGAAGATAAATCATTTCTTTCGCATGGATTTCAAGCTAAGCCTTCTACATCGCATTGATTTGAAGCTAAACAATGTACTTCGCTTGGATTTGAAGCTACCTCGTTTGTTTCGCATGCAGTTGAAACGATGTCATGTATATCACAAGTATTTGAAGCTGAACCATTTGATTCTAATAGATTTCAAGCTAAGCCTTCTACTTCGCATTTATTTGTAGCTAAATCATTTGTCACACGTGGATTTGACGGTAACTCGTTTGTTTCGCATGCAGTTGAAACGATGTCATGTATACCACAAGTATTTGAAGCTAAACCATTTGCTTCGCATTGATTTGAAGCTAGGCCTTCTATTTCGCAGTGATTAGAAGCTAAATCATGTGTATCGCATGGATTTGAAGCTGTCTCGTCTGTTTCGAATCCAGTTGAAGCTAAATCATGTATATCACAAGTATTTGAAGCAAAACCATTTGATTCGCTTGGATTTGAAGATAATCCTTCTACCTCACATTGAGTTGAAGGTGAATCATATCTTTCGCTTGGATTTGAAGCTAACTCTTTTGTTCCGCATGCGGTTGAAGCTAAAGCATGTATACCACAAATGTTTATAACTAAACCATTCGTTTCGCATGGATTTGAAGCTAAGTCTTCTACTTCGCATTAATTTGAAGCTAAATCGTGTGTTTCTCTTGGATTTGAAGTTAACTCGTTTGTTTCGCATGCAGTTGAAGCTATTACATTTATATCGCAAGTATTTGAAGCTGAACCGCTCGTTTCGCATGGATCTGAAGCTAAGCCTTCTACTTCGCATTGATTTGAAGCTAAATCGTGTGCTTCAATTGATATTGAAGTTAACTCGTTTGTTTCGCCTGCATTTGATGCTATTTCATTTAAACCGCAAGCATTTGAAGGTAAATCATTTGTTTCGCATGGATTTGAAGTTATGCCTTGTACTTCGCATTGATTTGAAGCTAAATCATGTGATTCGCTAGGATTTGATGTTAACTCGTTTGTTTCGCATGCAGTTGGAGCTAAATCATGTCTATCACACGCATTTGAAGCTAAACCATTTGTTTCGCATGGCTTTGAAGCTA
This sequence comes from Megalopta genalis, assembly GCF_051020955.1. Taxonomy (NCBI): domain Eukaryota; kingdom Metazoa; phylum Arthropoda; class Insecta; order Hymenoptera; family Halictidae; genus Megalopta; species Megalopta genalis. The sequence goes on along the minus strand of NW_027477766.1, from coordinate 3,043 downwards.
ACTCGTTTGTTTCGCCCGCATTTGAAGATATATCGCTTATATTCGCAAGTATTTGAAGCTAAACCGCTAGTTTCGCATGGATCTAAAGCTAAGCCATCTACTTCGCATGAATTTGAAGCTAAATCATGTGTTTGGCCTGGATTTGAAGCGAACTCGTTTGTTTCGCATGGATTTGAAGCTATACCTTCTACTTCGCATTGATTTGAAGCTGCATCATGTGTTTCGCTTGAATTTGAAACTAACGCGTTTGTTTGGCATGCAGTTGAAGCTAAATCATGTATATCACAAGTATTTGAAGCTAAAAGATTTGGGTCACATGGATTTGAAACTAAGCCTTCTACTTCACAATGATTTGAAGTTAAGTCACGTGTTTCGCATGGATTTAAAGCTAAATCATGTGTTTCGTTTGGATTGAAGCTAACTCGTTTGTTCCGCATGCAGTTGAAGCTAAATCATGGTTATCACAAATATTTGAGACTAAACCATTTCTTTCGCGTGGATTTGAACCTAAACTTCTACTTCACATTGATTTGAAGTTAAATCATGTGTTTCGCATATATTTGAAGCTAACTCGTTTGTTTCGCATGCAGTTGAAGCTAAGTCATGTATATCACAAGTATTTGAAGCTAAACCATGTGTTCCGCCTGGATTTGAAACAGAGCCTTCTACTTCGCATTGATATGAATCTAAATCATATGTTTCGCATGGATTTGAAGCTAACTCGTTTGTTTGGCGTGCAGTTGATGCTAAATCATGTATATCACAAGTATTTGAAGCTAAACCATTTGTTTCGCATGCATTTGAATATAAGCCTTCCACTTCGCATTGATTTGAAGCTAAATCATGTTTTTCGCATGGATTTGAAGCTACATCGTTTGTTTCGCATGCAGTTGAAACTAAATCATGTTTATCACACGTATTTGAAGCTAAACCATTTGTTTCGCATGGATGAGAATATAAGCCTTCCACTTCGCATTGATTTGAAGCTAAATCATGTGTTTCGCATGGATTTGAAGCTAAGTCGTTTGTATCGCATGCAGTTGAAACTAAATCATGTTTATCACAAGGATCTGTATCTAAACCATCTGTTTCGCAAGAATATGAAGCTAAACCATGTGTTTCGCATGAATTGGAAGCTAAATCAAGTGTTTCGCATGGATTTCAAGATAAGTCGTTTGTTTGGCATGCAGTTGAAGCTAAATCATGTTTATCACAAGGATCTGAATCTAAACCATCTGTTTCGCAAGAATATGAAGCTAAACCACGTGTTTCGCATGAATTTGAATCTAAATCATGTGTTTCGCATGTATTTGAAGCAAACTCGTTTGTTTCGCCAGCATTTGAAGCTATATCATTTATATCGCAAGTATTTGAAGCTAACTCGTTTGTTTCGCATGGATTTGAAGCTAAGCCTTCTAATTCGCACTGTTTTGAAGCTAAATCATGTGTTTCGCTTGGATTTGAAGCTACGCCTTCTACTTCGCATTGATTAGAAGCTAAATCATTTGTTTCGCATGGTTTTGGAGCTAACTCGTTTGTTTCTCCTGCATTTGAAGCTATATCACGTATATCGCAATCAGTTGAAGAAAAATCATTTGTTTCGCATGCATTTGAAGCTATCTCGTTTGCTTCGAATGCAGTTGAATCCATATCACTTATATCGCAACTATTTGAAGCCAAATCATTTGTTCCGCATGTATTTGATGCTAATTCGTTTGTTTCGCCTGCATTTGAAGCTCTTTCATTTATACTGCAAGTATTTGAAGCTAAATCATTCGTTTCGCATGGATTTGAGGCTAAGCCTTCTAATTCGCACTGTTTTGAAGCTAAATAATGTATTTCGCGCGGATTAGAAGTTAACTCGTCTGTTTCGAATGCAGCTGAAGCTAAATCATGTATATCACAAGTATATGAAGCTAAACGATTTGTATCGCATGGATTTGAAGATAAGCCTACTACTTCGCAATGATTTGCATCTAAATAATCTGTTTCGCATGGATTTGAAGCTAACTCGTTTGTTTCGCCTGCATTTGAAGCTATATCATTTATATCGCAAGTATTTGATGCTCAATCAGTTGTGTCGCATGGATTTGAAGCTAAGCCCTCTACTCCGCATTGATTTATGGCTAAATCACTGTTTCGCTTGGATTTGAAGCTCACTTGTTTGTTTCGCATGCAGTTGAAGCTAAATCATGTATATCACAAGTATTTGAAGCTAAACGATTTGTATCGCATGGATTTGAAGATAAGCCTCCTACTTCGCATTGATTTGAAGTTAAATCATGTGTTCCGCATGGATTTGACGCTAACTCTTTTGTTTCGCCTGCATTTGAAGCTATATGACTTATATCGCAAGTATTTGCAGCTAAATCATTTGTTTCGGGCGGATTTGAAGCTAAGCCTTCTATGTCACATTGATTTGCATCTAAATCATGCGCTTCGCATGGATTTGAAGCTAACTCATTTGTCTCTCCTGCATTCGAAGCTATATCACTTATATAGCAAGTATTTGAATGTAAATCATTTGTTTCGCGCGGATTTGAAGCTAAACCTTCTACATCGCATTGGATTGAAGCTAAATCATGTGTTTCGCATGTATTTGAAGCTAGCTCGTTTGTTTCGCATGCAGTTGAAGCTAAATCATGTATATCATAGGTATCTGCTGCTAAACAATTTGTTTCGCATGTATTTGATGCTAAACCACCTGTTTCGCCTAAATTTGAAGATAAATCATGTGTTTCGCATGCATTTGTAGCTTAATCATGTGTTTCGCATGTATTTGAAGCTAACTCGTATGTTTCGCATGCAGTTGAAGCTAAATCATGTATATCACAAGTAGTTGAAGCTAAACCATTTGTTTCGCATGGATTTGAATATGAGTCTTATACTTCGCATTGATTTGAAGCTAAATCATGTGTATCGCACGTATGTGAAGCTAACGAGTTTGTTTCGCCTGCATTTGAAGCTAAGTCCTGTATATCATAAGTATCTGATGCTAAACAGTATCTTTCGCATGTATTTGAAGCTAAACCATGTGTTTTCC